>NC_136997.1:8705867-8780867 GCF_032717465.1 Coenobita brevimanus
GTTGAAACAGGGATGTGTCATGTCTCCATGGTTGTTCAATCTGTACATGGATGGGGTAATAAAAGTGGTACAAGATAGGGTAGTGGATGTTGCAGTGGCCCTGGTGAGAGAGGATAGTGTTTGGAAACTCCCTGTACTGTTGTCTGCAGATGATACTGTGTTGTTGAGTGAATACGAAGGGGAGCTGCAAGGCTTGGTGGATGAGTTTGGGAGAATGTGTAAGAAAAGGAATCTAAAGGTGAATGTAGGGAAAAGTAAAGTGTTGGTCTTTTGACAGAAGTGAAGTCAGTGAATGTACAGCAAGGTTGAATGGTGAGGAAATGGAAAATGTGAGTACGTTTAAGTTCTTGGGGAGTGTGATGAGTAAGCAGGGAAGTTTGGCGGGTGAAGTGCCTGAAACGGTACAACAAGGAAGAAAGGTTGCTGTTTCCTTGAAAGCAGTGACAAGAAACAGGGAAGTGAGCATGGAAGTTACTACTTGACAGTATTGTAATACCAACTCTAACGTACGGAAGTGAAGCTTGGACGTTGTTGGAAGGACACAAGTCAAGAGTGAGAGCAGTGGAAATGAGTTATTTAAGAGGAGCCTGTGGAGTCACATGGAGAGACAGGCTAACAAATGAGGATATAAAGGTGCGTTGTGGTGTGGATGTGGATGTGATAGGAAGCGTTAGGAGGAACACACTGAGGTGGTTTAGCCATGTGGAGAGGATGGAGGGTGAGAAACTGACGAGAAGAGTGTATGTAAGTTAGGTTTCAGGGGGAGAGGAAGGGGGAGGCCGAGGATGAGATGGAGGGATGGAGTGCAGAGGTATATGAGAGAGGGGTGTGTGAGTTGGGAGCAGGGCAGTGAAATGGTGGTGGACAGGGCTACGTGGAGGCGATTTGTTTGTGGCCATCCCGTACGGGATTAAGGCGACTGACAATAGATAGATAGACAGAGTAATGATAGTAGCAGAATTAGCGGTAGTAGTAGTAGTAGTAGTAGTAGTAGTAGTAGTAGTAGCAGTGCAGTAGCAGCAGATGTAGTAGTGCTAGTAGAATAGTAAAAGCGATAGTAGTAGTGGTAGTAGTAGTAGTGGTGGTGGTGGTAGTAGTAGTAGTAGTAGTAGTAGTAGTAGTAGAAGTAGTACTCATAATAATAGTAGTGGTTGTTGTTGTTGTTGTAGCAACAGCGCAGTAACAGCAGATATAGTAGTAGCAGTAGTAGTAGTAGTATTTGTTGTTGTAGTAGTAGTTGCAGTGCAGGAGCAGCAGATGTAGTAGAAGCAGTAGTAGTGATAGTAGTAGCAGTAGTGATAGTAGTAGTAGTAGTAAGAGTAGTAGCAGTAAAATTAGTAGTAGTAGTAGTAATAGTAGTAGTAGTAGTAGTAGTAGTAAAAGTAGTAGTAGAAATAGTAGTAGTAGCAGTAGTAGTAGTAGTAGGAGTAGTAATAGTAGTAGTAGTAGCAGTAAAAATAGTAGTAGTAGTAGTTGCAGAGGTCTATTTATCTGAACGTGAACCCAGTGAACTGCAGGCTGAAGTTGACCTTCAGTCCACCATTCTTGTTTCGGGGGATAGGGAGGGATGTGAGGGATTTATTATAACCAGCCAGTGGAACAGCCGGGCCATATCAGTGCCACAACGTGAAGGCGCCCCTCTCCAGCATCAGTGGTGTGGATTAAGGATTCTTTATTGCCTTAATGAAGATCACTGATTTTAACACGGCGCAGACTTTCCTCCTTTGGCAGCTTCCTGTGATGCTAGTCATGAAGAAGTGCTGTGTGAAGGATGTAGAGTCACGGCGTTGTATCATCTAACTTAACCTGTCTGGCTATTGAGGTGAAAATGGTATCCTATGTTTGGGGTTCCAGTGTAAGAGAGAGAGAGAGAGAGAGATACAGGTGCACACACACACACACACACACACACACACACACACACACACACACACACACACACACACACACACACACACACACACACACACACACACACACAGGGAAATAAACAGACTTGCGAGAGAAATGTAAAGACGAAAGAAACGTGATGGTTTTATTAACAAACACATAAAGCTGATTATTTTATTAGAGATACATAGACAAGTACATAAAAAGTGATGATTTTATTAGACAATTACATAAGAATCGATTATATTGTTCGAGAAATACACTGCACAGTATAGAAGCTAGGAGAGCCTTCCAGAGACACTAATAAAATAATAATAACAATAATAATAATAATAATAATAATAATAATAATAATAATAATAATAATAATCAATCTATCTATTGACAGACGCCATAATCCCATACGGGGTGGCCACAAACAAAACGCCTTCCCGTCATCCTGTCCCCTGCCATTTCACTGCCCTGCTCCCCGCTCACACCCCATCCCTCATATATCTCTCCACTCCATCCTTCCATTTCATCCTCGGCCTCCCCCTCCCTCTCTCCCAACCCTGTGTTGCCCAATGGCGAGCGTAGGAGCCCGGGGCTAGGCCAGTTGGTCCTAACATTTAAGATGAGAGTGACCAGCCTCACTCTTCCCTGAGTAGCATTACATGAGCAATAAACCCCAACCGCCTTTGGCTATAAACCTGCACAGGTTCAATGCGATTGGAGCCCTTTAATTACCCATTAAACCACCAGGCGCCATAATATGGTTATATGGTTACCATCAAGCATAACAAATGGTTTCCTCGTGTTCAGGAAACCATTCGGCTTGTCACTCAGTGTAGAGTCACCTGTAGAGAGAAGGAAGAAAAAGATTGAAGGAAAGAAAGACAGAAGAGGAAGGATGGAAACCAGGAAGGAAAAAAGGAAAGGGCAGTCTCCCGAGAGCAGCACTACATCAAGTGAGTGGATGGTGAGTACCCCTACCTACCACAATAATAATAATAATAATAATAATAAGAGGAAGAAGATGAAAAATAGTAATTACAATAATAAAAACAATAATAATAATAATAGTAATAATAATAATAATATCGTTAATAATAATCATAACAATAATAAGAATAAGAATAATAGTATTTGGCTTCTGAGTCGTTTCTTCTCGTATACCATAGATTTATTTACTTAGAATTGTTCTCATGCTCAGCCAGTTTATTTTTTTCAGTGTGTTGCCGTGTCTACTTTCGTTGCCTATTAGTTAGAGAGAGAGAGAGAGAGAGAGAGAGAGAGAGAGATACATACAAACAGACAGACAGACAGGCAGGCAGACAGACAGACAGACAGACAGAGAAATCAGATTGATGTCCTTTGAGGGGATTGTTTGACCTCTTTTGTGCTCTTGTGACGGCCTCAGATCCCAGGAGCTCAAGCTCCTTCGTTCTTTGCATTCGAAGGCTCTTGTATCAATGAACTCCTGCATTTTTATGTTTAGAGACTGAGTAGGAGAGTTCCATGAGGAGGGTGATGGCAGAGACGACCACCCCAAGGCCCAGCACTATGAAGGCTCCCTGTAGATGTTCAAGGGTCATTACTCCATCACCTCGAGCCTGTGGAGATGACAAAATTAATTGATAGACCTATAGATAAATAGACAGACAGATATATCTATCTATCTATCTATCTATATATATATATATATATATATATATATATATATAATTTATATATGTATATATATATATTGTTACGGATTAGGGTTCAAACCCGTAACATTAAATAATAATGAACAACTCCCATCAAAAGGCAACAAAACTAGAATTACTACATTACTACAAGAATGGAAGTTACCAAGAATAATATACTGGAGGGTTAAAATTATCCTTCAGTGAAACCCTAAAACTATACAACAGCCAGGAAGATCTTCATCACGTCATTGGTTTAATTCAGTTTTCTTTTGGTACCAGCAGTCAAATTAATAGCTTAGGCTTTCATAAATTCAAAGAAAATATAAAGTCAGATATTATTTACATATAAATTACATTTTATACATTTACACCCTTACTCATACAAGATAACAGATTATACTTATCAAACAGAGAGAGTTACACAAGGCACCACAAATACAAGGTAGGCAGACCCATGATGACAGGCAGGTCAGGTCAGGTCAGAGCTCGGAGGTGAACTGCTCTCACAAGTTTATAACTTGCCGTCATCACCTTGGTCATTGAGCATATCATACAGTGCCAAATCTACAACTACATGAATAACAAATAAGTTAAAGAAATAGTTTACAGTACTTCATTATCATGTTTGAATGAAGACCAACAATAAGAAAATAATAATCCCACTATATCTATTCCTACGTCTGACAGCACTACTGGATGAACAGGCATACGAGAGCACAGGAGGGGGTAATTCGAAACTACTGGCGCCAAGACAGCCGGCTTTTACTGCCTGGAGAAAAGGTGTCTGGAATTCCACACTCCTGGGCAGAAACACTGTTCATCCAGTAGTTAAACAAAATAAATGTAATACATAACAATATATATATATATATATATATATATATATATATATATATATATATATCTATCTATCTATCTATCTATATATATATATATATATTGTTACATAGCCTATGATTTCATTATCTTTTGTATAATTCTAACGTACAGAATGCTGCATGTTTGATCACGATTCGCCTCGTGGCTTCCATAGTGACTAAGCTTCCGTGTTCTACCTCACTCCCCCCTTCTCCTCCCTTATAGTAGAGTAAGTCGTTCTTTCTGTTGTTCAGAGCAGGAGTGTCAATTCTTTGTCCCCTATGGGTTCATTTGCGCATCCTTCTTACAAGTTATATCAAGCTCTGCCGGCCCCTATATAATGAGCTCAGTCTCTGCATTATTGCCACTTAGATCTACTCCTCATTTTGTTCACATCTCTGTCCTCCCCTGTACAGTTGTTATTATTTTTGTGAGTCCTCAGGAAGTCTCCAACCATCTGGCTGCTGTGTAATTTGAGTATAAGTGTTGTTGCATTTTTTTTTCTTGTACTGTATAGCATAAGGTGTTAATTCGTAGGCCTGGTAAGGTTTTTGTGATTCAAGTGGAGTTTTTGATGTCAGCCATTATTCATAATATTTTGTATCTGTAATAATATATCCTGCATTAACTGAGCATTATCCGGTTTTCTCATTTTATCAGGGCTGACTTAGATAAATTTACTCATGCTAATTTCGTGTTAATAGAGGCTATTGCAGTTAACCATATATTTAACCTGTTTTGCCATTACATTATCCTTATGAGTCCTGAATGTTTTGTTGTTAGTTTGAGTATTAAACTTTAACTTGTAATTTTACCAAAGTCTTTTGTTTTGAACCTGGAACTTTGCGGGACAGTAGTGAATTTAGTATTCTCACTTGAAGTGTTCATTATCTCTCTCTGTTCCATAACAATATATATATATATATATATATATATATATATATATATATATATGTATATATATCTATCTATCTATATATATATATATATATATATATATATATAAGCAACGTTGGGTCTGGTTAGTACTTGGATGGGTGACCGCCTGGCAACACCAGATGCTGTTGGCATAACGTTCTCCCTACGTGTCAAGTGGGGTTCGTGGAGGATTAGTGCCCCTCCCTGTAAAACAATTAACTCTAAGCCGTTGGCCACCCCGTTTGGGATACATGGCGTCTGGCAATGAATGAAATGAATGAAAATACATATATATATATATATATATATATATATATATATATATATATATATATATATATATATATATATATATATATAAAATGCACGGTGAGTCAGAAGGGAACCAAGTTCCAATTTTGGAGAAAAAAAAAAAACACTTATTGCACGGCTGACTAGAGCAACTCTTCCTATTTCAACTGGCTTGGTTTTTGAACCCGTGAGACAAAAATTGTAGGGTTGAGAGTCCCGAACGCAAAGGTGATTTTCTTTTTACCTTGCAGCCAGGTTTACAGCCAGCCCGGGAAGGTCCCCACAGATTATAGGAGGGCCAAATCCAAAGAGAGCTGGGCCACCCGATAGCATCCGTGTGGTGAATGGTGGGAGGCGCTTGAGCCAATGAAAACTCTCGCTTCACCCACGCTACTCTCCCATTGACCCCCCGCGTTCCTGGGCCTGTGTTAACACACAGTAACATTCAGTTCTCGCCTACACGCCGTCACGTGTGTGAAAGTCGGCGATTGTGCTTCATTGCATTTTCCAGTGGATTTACGCAAGTGATGGTGGTGTTACCAAAATCATTGGATAGTACAAGGACCCGCCATCATGCATAGCAGTGATACAGGGCCAAATGAACCCCAGCCTGGTCCATCTGGGTAAAATATTGAGAGGCGTTCGTTTTATGATACAACCAAGAGACGAAACTTACTCCTTGGAATGGATGCAACTGTAAATTCCTCAGACGACAGTGATGCCGATCCTGATTATAAACCAGCAGACTCTAATGACTTACCTGACGGACCTGGAATGTAAAAGGTGGTGGGGTTTGGGTGGGAATGATGCACAGTGACTTACAATAGCGCTTGGTGAAGTCTTAAATTCATTAACACCACAATTTTACCTTTATCCATAAACTTACCTGATTAATACTGACCTACCTGACTCACCTGGAATGTGAAACGTTGTGGGGTTTGGGTGGGAATGATGCACAATGATGTACATTACCACTTAGTGAGGTTTCAAAACCATTTACACCAATTTTACCTGTATCCATAAACTTACCTGATTAATACTGACTTACCTGACTTACCTGGAATGTGAAACGTGGTGGGGTTTGGGTGGGAATAATGCACAATGATGTACATTACCACTCCTGCGTAAAGTTTTAAAATCACTAAAACAAGATGCATTCAAAGTGCTGGCAATGTTATTTTTTGCCTATTTTTTCCTTCCTAATCATGACTAATTCAGATGTTGATGATACTGGACAAAAACTGGACAAGGTGCCCTCAACTGCTCTCTTGGGACGAAAGAGTTGTCCTTCAGCTACCTTCAGGTCAAATTTGAAGAGGGCACTTCACGGGTTTACAAGTCATGCAGGTTTAAACCTTCCCCAACACTGATCGCGTTTTTCTCGGAAAAAAAAAAAATGGCACTTGGTTTCCTTCTGACTCGCCACGCGTCAGATAGATAGATAGACAGATAGATAGATAGATATTCTTAATAATGGTAAGATGTAGGGTTAGAAAAAGTGTAGAAAGAAAAGATGAAAAATGCACAGAAACAAGACAGCATGTGTGTGTGTGTGTGTGTGTGTGTGTGTGTGTGTGTGTGTGTGTGTGTGTGTGTGTGTGTGTGTGTGTTGAGTTTTATCTCGTTTCTCCACTCCATCTCTACATCTTTTAAAAATTAACATAAAATTTTTTGCTTTCTGTTTTATGACATTTTTATGAATGTTAGCAACCAAAATACACATTAGCAATACAATAAAACAATATTTATCTGTATAATAATTGCTACCACGATTACTAATATGTCAAATATTTAAGTGAAATGGGGCAACAGGAATGCGTAGAGATTTATATATACTGATAAGAGGTCTGAGTGGTAGAGAATGTTTTTAGGCTGTATCTCGCATATTTTAAATCGAATACTTTTCTAAGTATGTTTTAATCTTGTCTCCATTCACCCTGTCATTGTCGGGACAACTCTAGTATTATTTTAATGTAATCCCAGATTATTTTATTCAGCTTGGCGTGAGTCACAAGAGTCTGAGAAAGTTATACTCTTCACCTTAACTTGGTACAGATTTTCATCCTTGTGCAGCTTCTTTCTGTATTTCAGTGATAGAATGAGACAATATTTTGGTTCTACATTCTTTCCATAGCACTTCTTCGTGGCTAGCATCATAGTCTACTCTCTATTTATTGCCTTAACAGGATAAAAGGTAGAGAGATGGCATTTTTTGGTCAGGTGAAAGTAACAGAAGCATAATATTATAATGCGTTTATTCTATTGACGTTCTATCTTCATTGTAACAACAGATGAACACTAGATGATGGTGATAGTCACAAAGAAGTGCCATGGAAAGGATATACAGTCTTTTTCAACCACTGACCCCCTGAAATAAGTTGCAAAAGGATGAAATTTGAGCCAGGGTAAGGTAAAAAGAGTATAGTAGTTGCAACTCCAGGCTTGTCTGAACCTGAACCTAGTGGACAGCAGCCTGGTTACCTTTCTGCAGTTCACTACCCTCCTTCTGAGGGATAGGGAGGGAACTGAGGGACGTTTCTATAACTAGGCAGCGAGGCCACCCAGTCATGTCGGTACCAGTAAATGCAGGCGTCCCTCTCCAACGCCGTTGTTGTTATATGGGCAAATTTTATTACATGTTTTTCTCACTGATATTCCAAGCCTCGTACCTCTTCTTCATAAGCAATTTATTTCCCTATTACACAATTATTACTGTAACATCCTCATGTCACCGACGCAAACCGTGTCGAAATTAATAAGCTCTAAGTTAATTGCAAGGTAAAATTAAGGAGATCTGTGCAATATAAACACTTAGGGAAAAGTCTTTAAAGTTTCTTACGCTAGTGAGAAGCAAGACAAATATCAATGCCGTATTTAAGATATCAGACCCGTGCCTAACTCAAGGCCGAACTTCAGCCAGTGAGACATCCCGTGTACAACTAAGAAACCTTGGAAAATAAACCGCTAAGGAAGAGTTACTGTGATGCTTCCTTTGTCATCTAAAATACGTAAAATATAACATAATTCGCTAAGAAAAAGTTTTATGAAGCCACCTAGAGAACAAAAATACGTCTACCCATTGCCAAATCAAGGGAGAACTTCTGCCAGTGAGACTTCCTGTATGCAGCTAATTGTTCGTGCGAGCGAGGCGAGCGAGAACACCAAATTTAGCCACAGTTTGGACAAAGATATATCGCATCAGCAAGAAATGGGGGCAGGAGGCAGGAGGAATACTCTACAGTACAGTAGAGAACTTTATATATATATATATATATATATATATATATATATATATATATATATATATATTGTTACATAGCCTATGATTTCATCCTTTGTGTAATTTTAACGCACAGTATGCTGCATGTTTGATCACGAGCGTGTTCTGCCTCAGTCCCCCCCTTCTACCGTTATAGTAGAGTAAGTCGTTCTTTCTGTTGTTCAGAGCAGGATTTTCAGCTCTTTGTCCCCATGGCTTCATTTGCGCGTACTTCTTACAAGTTGTATCAAGCTCTGCTGGCCCCTATATAATGAGCTCAGTCTCTACATTAATTGCCACTTAGATCTGCTCCTCATTTTGTTCACATCTCTGTCCTCCCCTGTACAGTTATTGTTGTGAGTGCTCCGGAAGTCTCCAACCATCTAGCAGCTGTGTACTTTGAGTATAACTGTTGTTGCATTTTTTCTTGTGCTGTGTAGCATAGGGTTAATTCTTAGGCCTAGTGAGTTTTTTTTTGTGATCTATGTAAAGGTTCTTTTTGTCAGTCATTTTTGATAATATTTTGTATCTGTAATAATTAATCTTGCATTAACTGAGCATTACCCAGTGTATTTTCATTTTATCAGGGCTGACTTAGATAAATTTACTCTTGTTAATTTCGTGTTAATAGAGGCTATTGCAGTTAACCATATATTTAACCTGTTTTTTGCCATTACAATATCCTTATGAGTCCTGAATGTTTTGTTGTTAGTTTGAGCATTAAACTTTAACTTGTAATTTAACCTAACTCTTTTGTTTTGAACCTGGAACTTTACGGGACAGTAGTGATTTTTAGTATTCTCACTTAAAGTGTACATTATCTTTCTCTGTTCCGTAACCTAAATTTGGCGACCTCTCATCAGGATATTCAGGATATTATCATAAGGATATTGCTTGATATTTTGTGACTGTTACTTATTCATGATGTCTACTATTACTACGTTTGATGAAGCCAAAGATTTTTTGTCAAATGTGCAAACAGTGTGTGATGTAGAAAACAGAACAAAGAATGAACTTAAGCTTGTTGCTCAACAATTGGGAATTGCTGTTCACTCTCATCATTCTAAAGATCAAATTGTTGACATGATTAATGAAAGCTTGTTTAATGTAACTCCTCCAAATGAGCAAACGCAGATTGAATTAGCTAAGTTACAGCTAGCCCTGCAGGAGTCTCGTTCTAAGGAGGCGGAGGCTCGTATTCAGGAGGCACAGATACACGCACAAGTTGAACTTGCCAGGATTCAGGCAGACCATGAGTATCGCATGAAACAAGGTGGAACTGGATTATCTAGCTCTGATGATTTTGATGTGGCTAAAAATGTTAAACTTGTCCCTCCTTTTAATGAATCTGATTTAACAAAGTATTTTCAGTTGTTTGAGAGGGTAGCTACAGGTTTTAATTGGCCCAAAATGTATTGGCCAGTACTCCTTCAAACTGTTCTCACCGGTAAAGCTCAAGTAACATATGCATCTTTGCCTCAGGATGAATGTGATAATTATAATATAGTTAAGAGCTTGATTTTTAAGGCCTATGAGCTTGTTCCTGAAGCCTATGGAGTAAAATTTAGAACAACTTACAAGCAAGATAAGCAATCCCATGTTGAGTATGCAAAAATCAAAGAAGATCAGTTAGAGCAGCGGTTAAATTCTAAGAATGTGGATTCTGATTTTGGTAAATTTAAGCAGAAGATTTTGCTGGAGGACTTCAAGAGGTGTATTTATAAAGATGTAGGCCTATATCTTGATGAGAAAAGAATAGATAATTTGTCTGATGCTGCAGTTTTAGCTGATGAATATGTCCTCACTCACAAGAGATATTCTAAAGAAAAAAGGAAAGCTGAGAGTAAGTACGTTGCCTCTACTCAGAGTACAGGTAACAGGAAGGAGAATAAAAATGATGTTTCTCAGGAAGTAAATACCAGCTTCACCTCTAGATTTCAGAAAAGTAAATGTACCTATTGTAGTAAGCTTGGTCATACTACGGAGAGATGTTTCAGGAGACAGCGTGATGTGAACAAAAAGGAGTCTTTAAATATTCAGTCATTTGGTCTAGTGTCCACCCTTGAGAGTTCCCAGAATTCTTTAACTGAGTTAACTGAACCTGCTTTGAGGGGTAACTTAAATTCTCATGATGGAGCTCCTCTTTTGAGCAGTAACGTGGGTGACACTCTCAAGAGTTCATGTGCTAATTTCCTGTCTGATGGTTTTGTCAGTCCTCTGGACAGTAATGACAGGAAATCAGTTAAAATATATTGTGATTCAGGTGCTTGCCAATCCCTTATGCTGACCAGTGTTCTAGGCTCTATTGTTAATTCCTCTGATGAAACTGTAATCTTACAAAGTGTAGGGAATAATTACTTCTCTGTCCCTCTGTGCAGAGTGAATTTAGAGTCTGGTTTTGTTAATGGTTCCGTTATGGTTGGGTTGGTTGAGACACTCCCAATGTCAGTTGTAACTTTCTTACTTGGAAATGATATTGGTGGAAGTCAAGTGTGTCCAGCTCCTCAGTTGTCTAGTGAGCCAGTGGCTGCGTCCCAGGATTGTGATGTCCCTGATGTGTTCCCTGCATGTGCTGTCACTAGGGTTAAGTCTAAAGTTACTGGTGATTTAGAGGATAATGATGATGATGATGTTATCCTAGCTGACAATTTTCTTGCTAATTTGGACCACTCACCAGATGAGGCAGTACCCCGTAGTGTTGATAATTTGTCTCGTCAAGAGTTGGTTGAGTTGCAGGTTGCTGACCCTGAGTTGAAAGGTCTAGCTAACTCTGCTTGCAGTGAGGAAGAGTCAGCTGGTGCTTCTACTTGTTATTATATAAAGTCAGGAGTTCTTATGAGGAAGTGGAGACCCCCAACAGCATCAGCCGACTGTGAATGGGAGGTTGTACATCAAGTTGTCATCCCTCGTGTTTGTAGGCAGGATATCATTAGAGTGGCTCATGATTCCAGTTTGGCAGGACACCTTGGAGTGAGGAAGACTGCGGCACGCATTTTGAAACACTTCTACTGGCCAGGTATCTTCAGGGATGTTTCCTGGTATTGTTAGTCTTGTCACACCTGTCAAGCTGTGGGGAAGTGTAATCAGACCGAAAAGGTTGCACCTCTAGTTCCCATTCCTCCTTTTGAGGCACCTTTCACCCGTGTGTTGGTGGATATTGTGGGCCCTCTTCCTAAGACTTCTTCAGGATTTTCTTATGTGTTGACCCTGATTGATATGGCTACTCGTTATCCTGAAGCCATTCCACTTAGAAATATTTCAGCAAAGAACGTGGTTAAGGAAATGCTAGGGTTCTTCACCAAGTTTGGTCTGCCCAAGGAGGTACAGTCAGACCGGGGAAGTAATTTCATTTTGAATGTTTTCAAGCAGTCTCTGAAAGAGTTGGGCATCACCCAGATCACGTCTTCAGCTTACCATCCCCAGACCCAAGGAGCGTTGGAGAGATATCATCAAACACTCAAATCGATGCTCAAGAAATACTGTTTGGAACATCAGAAAGACTGGGATAAAGGTCTTCCATTCGTTGTGTTTGCCGCAAGAGAATCTCCAAATGAATCACTGGGCTTCTCACCTTTTGAACTACTGTTTGGCCATGAAGTAAGAGGACCCCTTAAGTTACTCAAGGAATGCTGGCTGTCGGAGGAAGATGACGTCAACCTGCTGGAGTATGTGATGAAGTTCAAAGAACGGCTGTCCACTGCTTTACAGCTGGCGAGAGAGAATTTAGGAGCTGCTCAGGAGAAAATGAAGACTTGGTATGATAAGAAGTCCAGGTTACGCCACTTTCAGCCAGGAGATCAGGTTTTGATTCTGCTACCGGTTCGTGGGCAACCTCTTCAAGCCAAGTTTAGTGGTTTTTATTTCGTGGAGAAGAAACTCAGTGATGTCAACTATGTCATCGCCACACCAGATCGTAGAAACAACAAGCAACTATGTCACATCAACATGCTAAAGTTATATCACAGCTGGGACGAAAATAACCCAGTCTGCACTGTAGCTGTTCCACCCGAGTCTGCAAGTGAAGCTCTCCCATGCAGTATGAGCCTGAGTGATAGTTTGGGGAAGAATCCTGATATCATGAATGATCTCCAGACTAAGCTTTCTCATCTACCTCCCGAGGAAAGGCAGGAGTTTTTGGCATTACTGCAGGAGTATCCGCAAGTGTTCCGTGCTACTCCAGGAAGAACCACTGTGGTGATGCATGATGTCGATGTTGGAGATGCAAAGCCAATTAAATTGCCTCCTTACCGTGTGAACCCAGTGAAATTTCCTCTCACCCAGAAGGAGCTTGGCTACCTGTTGAACCACAAGATGATTGAGCCCTGTTAGAGCGAGTGGAGTTCTCCTGTCACTCTAGTCCCTAAGCCAAGTGGGTCACACCAGCTTTGCATCGACTACAGACGTGTTAATCAGATCACCAAAACAGACACTTACCCTCTCCCTCGCGTGGAAGATTGCATAGACAAGATCGGAAAGGCTTTGTACATAAGTAAGTTTGATTTGTTAAAGGGATACTGGCAAGTACCTATGACTGAACGTGCTAGGGAGATCTCATGTTTTGTAACACTAGGAATGAAAATGTTATTGCAGATTGCTTATCTAAACTTTAGACTGTTTTAGAGTAATAAGAAATTTCCTTTGTAAATTTCTTTTTCTTTGTGGGGAGGTGTTACATAGCCTATGATTTCATCATCCTTTGTGTAATTATAACGCACAGTATGCTGCATGTTTGATCACGAGCGTGTTCTGCCTCAGTCCCCCCCTTCTACCGTTATAGTAGAGTAAGTCGTTCTTTCTGTTGTTCAGAGCAGGATTTTCAGCTCTTTGTCCCCATGGCTTCATTTTCGCGTCCTTCTTACAAGTTGTATCAAGCTCTGCTGGCCCCTATATAATGAGCTCAGTCTCTACATTAATTGCCACTTAGATCTGCTCCTCATTTTGTTCACATCTCTGTCCTCCCCTGTACAGTTATTGTTGTGAGTGCTCCGGAAGTCTCCAACCATCTAGCAGCTGTGTACTTTGAGTATAACTGTTGTTGCATTTTTTCTTGTGCTGTGTAGCATAGGGTTAATTCTTAGGCCTAGTGAGTTTTTTTTTGTGATCTATGTAAAGGTTCTTTTTGTCAGTCATTTTTGATAATATTTTGTATCTGTAATAATTAATCTTGCATTAACTGAGCATTACCCAGTGTATTTTCATTTTATCAGGGCTGACTTAGATAAATTTACTCTTGTTAATTTCGTGTTAATAGAGGCTATTGCAGTTAAACATATATTTAACCTGTTTTTTGCCATTACATTATCCTTATGAGTCCTGAATGTTTTGTTGTTAGTTTGAGCATTAAACTTTAACTTGTAATTTAACCTAACTCTTTTGTTTTGAACCTGGAACTTTACGGGACAGTAGTGATTTTTAGTATTCTCACTTAAAGTGTACATTATCTTTCTCTGTTACATAACAATATATATATATATATATATATATATATATATATATATATATATATATATATATATATATATATATATATATATATATATATATATATATATAATATATATATATATATACTGTATATATATATATATATATATATATATATATATATATATATATATATATATATATATATATATATATATATATATATATATATATATATATATATATATATATATATATATATATATATATATATATATATATATATATATATATATTGTTACATAACCTATGATTTTATCATCCCTTGCATAATTCTAACTTATGATACAGTTTTGTTCATAATTGCATCATCCTTCGTATGATCCTAATGTACAGTATGCTGCATGTTTGTTTACGATTCGGCACGTGACTTCCATAGTGACCAGGCTTACGTGTTCTACCTCACTCCCCCCTTCTCCCCCTTATAGAAGAGTAAATCGTTCTTTCTGTTTTTCAGAGCAGGACTGTCAACTCTTCCTCCCCTATGCCTTCATTTCCGCGTCCTTCTTACAAGCTGAATCAAGCTCTCCCGCCCCCTATATAATGAGCTCAGTGTCTGGATTAGTTGCCACTTAGATCTACTCCTCATTCTGTTCACATCTCTGTCCTCCCCTGTAGAGTATATCATTATTTTTGTGAGTGCTCAGGAAGTCTCCAGCCATCTAGCTGCTGTATAATATGAGTATAAGTGTTATTACCATTTTTCTTGTACTGTATAGCCTAAGGCGTTAATTCGTGGGCCTGGTGGGGTTTTTGTGATTCGTATTGGTTCCATACTGTCAGCCAGTTTGTATCTGTAATAATATTATATCTTACTCTAACTGATCATTATCCGGTTCTATCATTTTATCAGGGCTGACTTAGATAAATTTGTTCTTGCTAAATTCGTGTTAACAGAGGCTATTGCAGTTAACCATATATGTAATCTGTTTTGCCATTACATTATCCTTATGAGTCCTGAATGTTTAGTTCTTAGTTTGAGCATTAAACTTTAACTTGTAATTTTACCTAAGTCTTTTGTTTTGAACCTGGAACTTTCCGGGACAGTAGTGATTTTAGTAGTCTCACTTGAAGTGTTCATTATCTCTCTCTGTTCCGTAACATTAATTTGGCGACCTCGTATCAGGATATTCAGGATATTATCATAAGGATATTGCTTGATATTTTGTGACTGTGATTTATTCATGATGTCTACAATTACTACTCTTGATGAAGCCAAAGATTTTTTGTCAAATGTGCTAACAATGTGTGATGTAGAAAACAAAACAAAGAATGAACTTAAGCTTGTTGCTCAACAATTGGGAATTGCTGTTGACTCTCATCATTCTAAAGATCAAATTGTTGGCATGATTATAAAAAGCTTGTTTAATGTAACTCCTCCAGATGAGCAAATGTAGATTGAAATAGCTAAGTATCAGCTAGCCCTACAGGAGGCTCGTGCTAAGGAGGCTGAGTTTCAGGCACGTGCTAAGGAGGCTGAGTCTCAGGCTCGTATTCAGGAGGCATAGGCACAGGCTCAGGCACAAATTGAACTTGCTAGGATTCAGGAAGATCATGAGTATCGCATGAAACAAGGTGGAACTGGATCATTTTGATGTGGCTAAAAATGTTAAACTTGTCCATCCTTTTAATGAATCTGATTTAACCAAGTATTTTCAGTTGTTTGAGAGGGTAGCTACAGGTTTTAATTGGCCTAAAAAGTATTGGCCAGTACTCCTTCAGAGTGTTCTCACCAGTAAAGCTTAAGTAACTTATGCATCTTTGCCTCAGGATCAATCTGATAATTATGATGTAGTTATGAGCTTGATTCTTAAGGCCTATGAGCTTGTTCCTGAAGCCTATAGAGTAAAGTTTAGGACAACTTATAAGCAAGATAAGCAATAACATGTTGAATATGCAAAAATCAAAGAAGATCTGTTAGGGCAGTGGTTAAATTCTAAGAATGTAAATTCTGATTTTCATAAATTTAAGCAGATGATTTTGCTGGAGGACTTCAAAAGGTGTATTAATAAAGATGTAAGCCTATATCTTGATGAGAAAGAATAGATAATTTGTCTGATGCTGCAGTTTTAGCTGATGAATATGTTCTAACTCACAAGAGATATTCTAAAGAAAAAAGGAAAGCTGAGTGTAAGTACGTTGCCTCTACTCAGAGTACAGGGTACAGGAAAGAGAATAAAGACGATGTTTCTCAGGAAGTAAATACCAGCTCCACCTCTAGATTTCAGAAAAGTAAATGTACTTATTGTAGTAAGCTTGGTCATACTACGGAGAAATGTTTCAGGAGACAGCGTGATGTGAACAAAAAGGAGTCTTTAAATATTCAGTCAATTGGTCTAGTGTCCACCCTTGAGAGTTCCCAGAATTCTTTAACCGAGTTAACTGAACCTGCTTTTAGAGGTAAATTAAATTCTCATAATGAAGCTTCTCTTTTGAGCAGTAACGTGGGTGACACTCTCAAGAGTTCAAATGCTAATTTCCTGTCTGATGGTTTTGTCAGTCCTGTGGACAGTAATGACAGGAAATCAGTTAAAATATATCGTGATACAGGTGCTTGCCAATCCCTTATGCTGACCAGTGTTCTAGGCTCTAATGTTAATTCCTCTGATGAAACTGTAATCTTACAAAGTGTAGGGAATAATTATTTCTCTGTCCCTCTGCGCAGAGTGAATTTAGAGTCTGCTTTTGTTAATGGTTCCGTTATGGTTGGGTTGGTTGAGACACTCCCAGTGTCAGGTGTAACTTTCTTACTTGGAAATGATATTGGTGGAAGTCAAGTGTGTCCTGCTTCTCAGTTGTCTAGTGAACTAGTGACTACGACCCAGAATTGTGATGTCCCTGATGTGTTCTCTGCATGGGCTGTCACTAGGGCTAAGTCTAAATTTACTGGTGACTTAGAGGATAATGATGATGTTATCCTAGCTGACACTTTTCTTGCTAATTTGGACCACTCACCAGATGAGGCAGTACCCCACAGTGTTGATAATTTGTCTCGTCAAGAGTTGGTTGAGTTGCAGGTTGCTGACCCTGAGTTGAAAGGTCTAGCTAACTCTGCTTGCAGTGAGGAAGAGTCAGCTGGTGATTCTACTTGTTATTATATAAAGTCAGGAGTACTTATGAGGAAGTGGAGACCCCCAACAGCATCAGTCGACTGTGAATGGGAGGTTGTACATCAAGTTGTCATCCCTCGTGTTTGTAGGCAGGATATCATTAGAGTGGCTCATGATTCCAGTTTGGCAGGACACCTTGGAGTGAGGAAGACTGCGGCACGCATTTTGAAACACTTCTACTGGCCAGGTATCTTCAGGGATGTTTCCTGGTATTGTAAGTCTTGTCACACCTGTCAAATTGTGGGGAAGTGTAATCAGACCGAAAAGGTTGCACCCCTAGTTCCCATTCCTCCTTATGTGGCGCCATTCACCCGTGTGTTGGTGGATATTGTGGGCCCTCTTCCTAAGACTTCTTCAGGATTTTCTTATGTGTTGACCCTGATTGATATGGCTACTCATTATCCTGAAGCCATTCCACTTAGAAATATCTCAGTAAAGAATGTGGTTAAGGAAATGCTAGGGTTCTTCACAAAGTTTGGTCTGCCCAAGGAGGTACAGTCAGACCGGGGAAGTAATATCATGTCAAATGTTTTCAAGCAGTCTCTGAAAGAGCTGGGCATCACCTAGATCACGTCTTCAGCTTACCATCCCCAGACCCAAGGAGCGTTGGAGAGATATCATCAAACACTCAAATCGATGCTCAGGAAATACTGTTTGGAACATCAGAAAAATTGGGATAAAGGTCATCCATTCGTTGTATTTGCCGCAAGAGAATCTCCAAATGAATCACTGGGTTTCTCACACTTTGAACTACTGTTTGGCCATGAAGTAAGAGGACCCCTTAAGCTACTCAAGGAATGCTGGCTGTCGGAGGAAGATGACGTCAACCTGCTGGAGTATGTGATTAAGTTCAAAGAACGGCTGTCCACTGCTTTACAGCTGGTGAGAGAGAATTTAGGAGCTGGTCAGGAGAAGATGAAGACTTGGTATGATAAGAAGTCCAGGTTACGCCACTTTCAGCCAGGAGATCAGGTTTTGATTCTGCTACCAGTGCATGGGCAACCTCTTCAAGCCAAGTTTAGTGGGGGTTTTTCCGTGGAGAAGAAACTCAGTGATGTCAACTACGTCATCGCCACACCAGATAGTAGAAAGAACAAGCAACTTTGTCACATCAACATGCTAAACTTATATCACAAGCGGGACGAAAATAACCCAGTCTGCACTGTAGCTGTTCCACCCGAGTCTGCAAGTGAAGCTCTCCCATGCAGTATAAGCCTGAGTGATAGTTTGGGGAAGAATCCTGATATCATGAATGATCTCCAGACTAAGCTTTCTCATCTAGCTCCCGAGGAAAGGCAGGAGTTTTTGGCATTAATGCAGGAGTACCCGCAAGTGTTCCGTGACACTCCAGAAAGAACCACTATGTTGATGCATGATGTCGATGTTCGAGACGCAAAGCCAATTCAACTGCCTCCTTACCGTGTGAACCCAGTGAAAGTTCCTCTCATCCAGAAGGAGCTTGGCTACCTGTTGGACCACAAGATGATTGAGCCCTGTCAGAGCGAGTGGAGTTCTCCTGTCACTCTAGTTCCTAAGCCAGGTGGGTCACAGCTGCTTTGCATCGACTACAGACATGTTAATCAGATAACCAAAACAGATACTTACCCTCTCCCTCGCTTGGAAGATTGCATAGACAAGATCGGAAAGGCTAGGTACATATTTAAGTTTGATTTGTTAAAAGGATACTGGCAAGTACCTATGACTGAACGTGCTAGGGAGATCTCATGTTTTGTAACACTAGGAAAGACTTTTGCATGTTCTGTAATGCCATATGGTATGAAGAATGCACCAGCCACTTTTCAGAAGCTCATGAATGTTGTAACAGAGGGTTTGGCAGGGTGTATTGTTTATAATGATGATGTATTAATCTTCAGTGACAACTGGAAAGATCACCTATGCCATGTCAGTAAATTTCTTGAGCGTTTGGTTCAGGCTAATCTTGTAGCTAATTTATCAAAGTGTGAGTTTGGTCAAGCTAAAGTTCAGTACCTTGGGTACGTAACTGGTGATGGACACGTTGCACCACCAGGAGCTAAGGTTCAGGTTATAAGTGATCTTCCCAGACCTAAAAGTAGGAAAGAGCTACAAAGATTTTTGGGAATGGTAGGTTATTACAGGAGATTTGTTCTTAACTTTTCAATTCTTGTATCACCACTTACAGACCTACTGAAAAAGAGAGTTAAATATGTATGGACTGATAACTGTGAATCCTCTTTCAGTAAACTTAAAGCTATCCTATTAAGTCAGCCAGTGATCGCTACTCCAAATTTTGCTAAGCCTTTTAAGATGGCTGTTGATGCAAGTGATACAGGAGCTGGGGCTGTTTTGCTGCAAGAGGATGATCAGGGTATTGAACACCCTGTATCTTATTACAGTAAGAAGTTCACTCCACCTCAAAAGAACTACTCAACTATTTAGAAAGAGCTTTTGGCCTTGATTTTGGGTTTACAGCATTTTTCATTTTGTTTGTGTTCTGGTTTTGACCCCATAGTCATTTATACCGATCATAACCCACTGAAATTCCTTAGTAAGTTTTAAGATAAAAATCAGAGATTGACAAGATGGAGTCTGCTCCTTCAGGAGTATTCATTAAACATACAACATGTCAAGGGGAATGAAAATGTTATTGCAGATTGCTTATCTAGACTTTAGACAGATTGTTTTAGAGTAATAAGAAATTTCCTTTATAAATTTCTTTTTCTTTGTGGGGAGGTGTTACATAGCCTATGATTTCATCATCCCTTGTATAATTCTAACTTATGATACAGTTTTGTCCTTAATTGCATCATCCTTTGTATGATCCTAATGTACAGTATGCTGCATGTTTGTTCACGATTCGCCACGTGGCTTCCATAGTGACCAGGCTTGCGTGTTCTACCTCACTCCCGCCTTTTCCCCCTTATAGTAGAGTAAGTCGTTCTTTCTGTTGTTCAGAGCAGTACTGTCAACTCTTCCTCCCCCATGCCTTCATTTCCGCGTCCTTCTTACAAGTTGAATCAAGCTCTCCCGCCCCCTATATAATGAGCTCAGTCTCTGGATTAGTTGCCACTTAGATCTACTCTTCATTCTATTCACATCTCTGTCCTCCCCTGTACAGTATATTATTATTTTTTGTGAGTGCTCAGGAAGTCTCCAGCCATCTAGCTGCTGTATAATTTGAGTATAAGTGTTATTACCATTTTTCTTGTACTGTATTGCCTAAGGCATTAATTCGTGGGCCTGGTGGGGTTTTTGTGATTCGTATTGGTTCCATACTGTCAGGCAGTTTGTATCTGTAATAATATTATATCTTGCTCTAACTGAGCATTTTCCGGTTCTCTCATTTTATCAGGGCTGACTTAGATAAATTTGTTCTTGCTAAATTCGTGTTAACAGAGGCTATTGCAGTTAACCATATATGTAACCTGTTTTGCCATTACATTATCCTTATGAGTCCTGAGTGTTTAGTTGTTAGTTTGAGCATTAAACTTTAACTTGTAATTTTACCTAAGTCTTTTGTTTTGAACCTGGAACTTTGCGGGACAGTAGTGATTTTAGTAGTCTCACTTGAAGTGTTCATTATCTCTCTCCGTTCCGTAAAAATATATATATATATATATATATATCAGCTAATTTTGAAGGTACGAGAAAGACTCCAGTTTGGAAATCGCATAAAAATCCTCAATTATTATCATTTCATAGAAACCCGTAATTTCCAATAGTTTTTTCCGTAAATCGAGGGAACGATTTTTTATAAGGCAGATAAGCCTAACAGCCGGCTGCGCAAGAAGTAGGCTAACGGTCTACAGTTGAGTGAGTAGCGCAACGGTATTTTCCGACGATTGCTGAGAGAGTTGGTTAATAGAATGTGTGAGGGAATATTTTTGGTGTAATTAAGTTCGTTTTAGTACTTTTAGGTCAGGAAATCAGAGGAAGATGATGCGTCACATGAGACAATATTCAGCACTGCCTGACTTGCTCGCTCGCTCACTCGAACACGTTCCACACATCTAGTGTGGGCGCTTATTACATGTTAAACTTTCCCAATAAATCGCTAAGAAAGAGATGCTACGACTCACTTACGGGCGAACTTTTTCCCTGGACACTTCCGATGTGCAGTTGATAGATCTTGGAAACGATGCCAGTCTCCACAAGGCGGATGAGGTTGTCTGAGATGAGGCGGGTGTAGGGGGTGTTGCGACGCAGTAACCAGATCATAAAGTTGTTGTATATCTGTGGAAGTAGGTACACTATAGCACCAGCTGTGTGGCTGTGTATATATATCTATATATCTATGTGTCTGTGGATACAGGAGGTGTTGCGACCTATTATCCACATCATAAAGTTGCTGTATATCTGTGGAAGCAAGTACACTATAGCACCAGCTGTGTGTCTGTGTATATATATCTATGTGTCTGTGGGTGTAGGAGGTGTTGCGACGTATTATCCACATCATAAAGTTGCTGTATATCTGTGGAAGCAAGTACACTATAGCACCAGCTGTGTGTCTGTGTATATATATCTATGTGTCTGTGGGTGTAGGAGGTGTTGCGACGTATTATCCACATTATAAAGTTGCTGTATATCTGTGGAAGCAAGTACACTATAGCACCAGCTGTGTGTTTGGTTGTTTATCTTTGTTTCTGCTTCTTTGTTTATCTATCTATCGTCCCGTGTGTCTTTGTACCTATCTATCTATCTATCTATGTTTATTTGTCTATGTCTGAATAATTCTGTCTGTCAGTCTGTATCCATGTCAGCCTGTTTATCTGTCTATCAATCTAAATGTCTTTCTTATTGTGTGTGTGTGTGTGTGTGTGTGTGTGTGTGTGTGTGTGTGTGTGTGTGTGTGTGTGTGTAAAATCTGTCCATTTATCCATTCCACAATCCCTCTGTCTGTATGTTTGGTTGTGTGTTTATCTCTACACCACCCACCTTCTCTCTCAGAATATAAGTTTCCCGAGTCAAATTCTTGCGATGCTGCGTGTAAATCATATAATCAATAGGGACAATCAAAGTATGCGTCCACTCCATCACCAGCTCCACCGGGCGCCCATACGGATCGTGGTGGGTCATGTTGGTGTCGATGTATAGCCTCCTCCCCAGTTCGGCTAGGAGGGGGTTCTCTGAGTTCCTTAAGGCGTCTGGTACGAAGCCTCCATATTCATACATCACGGGCCTAGAGAGAGAGAGAGAGAATCATCATGAATCATCATTGTCATTGCCAATATCACCATTACTACCCTAGACTTCTTCCTCATTCCGTAATACGAACAAAAGAAAAGGAACCGAGTCTTTTTATTCTAACTTGGCCTAAAACTGTCATCAAGTCATATTGAATGCTGAGTTGTAGCAATAAATTAACCTGAGAAACTGATAATAATCACGAACAAGTGATATGTAGAGCCGTGGCATTGTCTTTTTCTGCCACTAAGTTAGGTGAAAAATGCTGCAAAAGGACACAAACCTTGGCCAGGTTAAAGTAACATAAATATAGGTAATAAGTGTCCACATTAAGGTATGGAACATGGTGGAGTGGAGTAACTCCTGAGATAAAATAAGATTGGAGGATATTAAACACAAATATTATTCTAATTCACCATTTTCTCTGTAAGTGTACCTTTTGCCTTGATATTTTATTAGCAGTTTGCTTTCCATTAAAATGACATAAGCAGACAGTGATGTAGCAAAGCTCTAATTCACTCGTTTTCCTGAACTCCATTCCTCTGGATTCTCTACGAGTATGCCCTGGTTTCGGCTTCCCTGTCATTCTCAGACTAGTACTTTGTGTACATATCCATTAATTCTACCGACTATGAAATATTCATTGACTATCTTACTTTAAGATGGAAACACATTCTATCAGTTTCTTCTTTCTCTGAAATCTCCATTCTAGTTAATTTCAATGTTCACCACCACCTAAAGCTCTCGTACAAATCAGCTGATCACCATGGTGAACGACCTGTATCTTTTCTGTCCCTAATGACAGAGCGGCTTGTACACGCACAGTACCTTACGAGTATCCCTGACTACCTTTCCTTACAACTAATCCTTCTGCTTACTCTGTCAATCTTTCCTCTCCGTTCGGCTCCTCCGACCACAATCTTATCACCTTAATCTATCCTATCGTTCCAGTAAAGCTTGTGGACCATCCCAAGAAGAGGCAGCATTGGCATTTTGGACCTGCTGATTGGGAGCCCCTAAGGTGGTACTTCTTCAGTATGATTTTCCCTAGAATGATTATTGCATCCATGGCCGAGAGCCATCTGAGTTTGCCTTGTGCATTATGGAAGTTGTTCTCTTGGGCATGGAAGCAAACATTCATTTCTTTTATCTTTTGACTACCAAAAAAAAAAAAAAAAAAAAAAAAAAGGTTTAATCACGCTTGTTCTAATGCTGTCCACAACAAGGAGAAGGCCTACGAAAAGTACCGGAGCTAACGCACCCTGAATCTTGTCTGTATTATATCTCCGTCTGGAAATGTGCTAAGTCTGTTCTCCACTCTGCTAAGATTAATTTCACTCTTACAAAATGCTCTGAACTCTCTGATTCAGATTCTTCTCACTCCAGCCACCTTACCAAGTACCTTTCTAACAACTGTAATTCATCTTTCTTCAATCCTCTTTTCCTCTCTGATGACTCTGTAGCTGTTTCCTCTACTGAAGAACAGAATTCTGTGCCCTAACACTCTCATCTAGTTCCACCCTAGATGATTCTGGTGCTGCTCCTCCATCTCTTCCTCGTCTGACTTCCTCATGACTGGTATTGAAATTTCTTCAGTTGATATACTTTCTGTCCTCACTAGCCACAGAACTAACAATGCGCATAAACGTGCTGGGGTCCCTCCTGTTGTCCTCAAGAACCTTGCATCCCTGCTTACAACCTTCCTATTTAAGCTCTTTCCCTTTGTCTGTCAACTCACAACTTTCTTTCTTGCTGGAAGTTTCCTCTCATTCAGATTGTCCTTAAAATAGGTGACCATTCCCAATCGTCTAACTATCGCCCAATTGCTGTAACATCCTGTATTGAATCTATTTTTAACAATAAACTTCAAGCAGTGGAAATGAGTTATTTAAGAGGAGCCTGTGGAGTCACATGGAGAGACAGGCTGACGAATGAGGATGTAAAGGAGCGTTGTGTTGTGGATGTGGATGTGATAGGAAGCGTTATGAGGAACACACTGAGGTGGTTTGGCCATGTGGAGAGGATGGAAGGTGAAAGACTGACGAAGAGAGTGTATGTGAGTGAGGCGGAGGGGGGAAGAGGGAGGGGGAGGCCGAGGATGAGATGGAGGGATGGGGTGGAGAGGTATATGAGAGCGGGGGGTGTGAGTTGGGAGCAGGGCAGTGAAATGGCGGGGGACAGGGTAACGTGGAGGCGATTTGTTTGTGGCCACCCCAAACTGGATTGAGGCGTCTGGCAATAGATAGATAGACCTCGCCTATCATCAGTATGGGTTCCGCCAGGGACGTTCCACTGGCGATCTTCTCACCTCTCACTCAGACTTCTGGTTATCCTTCTTTTGGGACTTTGGCGAATGCTTTGCCATTGCACTTGACATCTCAAAAGATTTCGATCGAGTTTGGCATAAATCTTAATTTCTGAACAACCTTCTTCCGATTGCCATCCTTCTGTGTGTGCCTTCAACTCTAGCCTCCTCTCTGGTCGTTCTACAGCTCTTGCTGTAGACGACCACCGATCTTCTCTTGGAGCTTTCAATATGGTGCTTCTCAGGAGTCTGTCTTATCACCAACTCTCCTCCTATTCATCAGTGACTTACTAAGCTGTACATCTAACCCTATCCACTCACACACATATGACTCCACCCTGCACCTTTCCATCTGCATCCCTCAGCGTCCATCTTAGCAGTTACTTCTACAAACACAGGACGAGGCTATGGCACACTTAATGTCTGACTTGTCTTTTATCTCTGATGAAGGTAAGAGTAATCTTGTTTTTAATGCGTCAAAAACCCAATTATTACAAGTTTCAACCCGTCAAAATCATCCGCAGGAGAATGTCTTACTTTTTAACAATATTTATCTCAATCTTTCATCATCTTTGAACATATGTGGGGCTTCATTCTCTGAATTTAGCTTCGAAAGTTTATATTACCTCTCTTATAAAATCTACTAAGAGATTATGTGTGCTAAGGCGGCACCATGCCTCCTTTTCCCTTGTACAGATGTTAATTTTATACAGGGGTTTTATTCGTCTCTTTGTCATGTACAGCTCTCATGAATGGGGAGGTTTCCACATACAACCCTTCTAAACAAAGTGGAGTCAAAGGAATTTCGTCTCATTAACTCTCTTCCTCGTACTGGCTTCCTTCAACCTCTGTTTCTCCACTGCCTGTTGCGTTTTTTACCTTTCTATTGCTACTTTAATAGTCACTGATCTTCATAACTATCTGTTTGCACCTCCCCCCACCTTCATTTGGGCGGACACGTAGCACCCGTCTGGTAGCAAACTCTCATCCCTTTTCTCTCCAGTTCCCTAATGCAGAAGCTAATCTATACTCCCATTCCTTCTTGTATGTAACAGGTCAACTCTGGAACTTGCCTTTCTCTGTATTTCATACTGCCTATGACCTCCAGTCTTCTAAGTTCAGTTTTCTCTATTGCTCCGCTTGCTAACTTAGTCTTTATCATCATCATCACGATCACCACAATCACTACCACCATCATCATCACCATCACCATCACCACCACCGTCACCACCACCATCATCATCATCACCCTCATCATCACCACCACCATCATCATCATCACCACCATCACCATCATCACCACCACCATCACCACCACCACCATCATCACCATCACCACCACCATCACCACAACCATAACCTCCATCACCACCATCATCATCACCACCATCACCACCACCATCATAACCATCATTACGACCATCATCATCACCATCATCACCACCACCATCATCACCACCATCATCACAACCACCATCATCATCACGATCATCACTACCATCACCATCATCAATACCATCCCCACCATCATCATCACCATCACCATCATCACAACCAGCATCATCACCACCATCACCACCACAATCATCACCACCATCATCACCACCAT
Organism: Coenobita brevimanus; assembly: GCF_032717465.1. Taxonomy (NCBI): domain Eukaryota; kingdom Metazoa; phylum Arthropoda; class Malacostraca; order Decapoda; family Coenobitidae; genus Coenobita; species Coenobita brevimanus. The sequence goes on from NC_136997.1 coordinate 8,732,425, forward strand.
CATCACCACAATCACAACCACCATCATCACCACAATCACAACCACCATCATCATCACCATCATCACCACCATCATCATCACCACAACCATCATCACCACCACCATCATCACCAAAATCATCATCATTATCACCACTATCATCACCACCATCATCATCACCATCATCACCACCATGAAAATCACCATCATCATCACTATCATCACCACCACCATCATCACCATCACCACCACCATCATCACCATCACCACCACCATCATCACCACTATCACCACCATCACGAACATAATCATCACAATCAACACCACCATCACCACCACCATCATCACCACCACCATCATCATACTATTTTTTCACTTTCATGCCATACCTAAGGGACTTCGTAACACCTTTTCCCTAGCGATTTATTCTGCCTTTTACCCATTAATATCACCTTGTATGTTATTGCTGTAAACTATGTCGACAATGAAGCTTTATAAATAATCATATAAGCCAGTGTTAAGATATAATACGCAAAATACAGGGTAGTCCATATGTAGCGCTCCTCTTACACCTCGCCGGGCCATTTCTCGTGTGCTGTGGGGGCGGCTCAGTCATCGCTATATCCACCCTCCATTATTTATTTCCAACCCCCACTGTCACGCCCACGCCAGCAGACTGAGCCATCCCCGCAACACAATAATCACATGAGTTACTTGTGCAGCGCTATTTCCGGACTACCCTCCATAAAATCCTCCAGCCAATATTTAGTACACTGTGCCTGTTCAATTTTGCCAAATATTTTCGTTTTTCCCACTTTATTTCACGTAGCTCAGTGGTGGAGTTTGACAGAACTTTGGCAATGCATCATTGCCATAACACTTCTTCGTGATTAGCATTGTATGAAACTTATATATCTGCGAGTATATAGAGCTTATAAAATGTCTTACGTAAGGGAGAGAGAGAAAGAGAGAGAGAAAGACGCACACACACACACACACACACACACACACACACACACACACACACACACACACACACAGAAGCTTACAAATCAACTCACGTAAGATGGGATTCCGCCAGATCTTTCACGGTCTCAAGTTTGGCAGGGTAGACGGGCACTGTCAGAATGACTACGAGGTTGCTTGTATATCCGGCCGCTAAGATGTCTACCGCAATCCACCACAGCACCAACCACACCCTCGCCCACCACACTGTTATCTCCTTATCCGGCATGGACTGTCCTACCAAACCAGACCCTACCTGCAAGAAGAGGAAGAAGAAAATAGCGATGATGATGATGATGATGATGATGATGATGATGATAATAATAATAATAATAATAATAATAATAACAATAATAATAATAATAATAATAGGAACAATAATAATAATAATAATAATAATAATAATAATAATAATAATAATAATAATACTGTTTGATTATAATTTGCCCTCTTGATTTTCAGATATTCCGGTAACACGCATATGCAAACACAGACCCACACAGACTCAGGCGGTTACATTATCGCCCCACAAGGCGGGCAATAATAATAGTAATGATAATAATAATAATAATAATAATAATAATAATAATAAATAATAATAAATAATAATCCATCCATCCATCATCCAATCCTAAGTCACCCCATAGAGGAGCGAAGGAACCTGGGCGTAGGCAAGTTGGTCCCGACATTCAAGATGAGAGTATCATTTTAAATCCACCCCCTGGGGGTAGGTTTTTTTTTTTTTTTCAAGAATACTCCCCCAGTATCCCTGCTTGTAGTAAATGGCAACTAAAAGGGTTGGCGGAGGGTTAGTGCCCCTCCCCGGAAAACAACTAACTAAAAAAACAAACAAGAAGCCTCGGACAAGGACTGACCAAACGATGACGACCAAGGACCGGACAAAGGACATGGTTATTGGAACCTGGAATGTAAGGGGAGCGAATGATGAGGTGAAAGAGAGAAAGATTGTCCAGGTGCTTGAGGGTGCGAAAGTGGATGTATGTGGAATAACTGAAACAAAATGGAGAGGAGAAAAAGTGAGAGAATGGGAGTATGGACGGGGTATATGTGCAGGAGTAGGTGAGAATGAGAGGGCAAAGGAAGGAGTATGTATAGTTGTGAGTAAAAGATGGAAGAGGAGCATAAGACAGTATGGATCAGTTGGGTCAAGGATTGTGTGGGTAAAGTTGAAAGTTGGAATACAAATGTGGGTGATTGTGTGTGTGTATGCACCAACGCAAGATCATGCTAGAAGGGTGAGAGAAGAGTTCTGGACAAATGTAGAAGTGTGCATGGATAAGTTTGGAAGGAATGAGAGAGTGTTTTTGATCGGTGATATGGATGGTAAAGTTGGGAATGTGAAGGTGGATGGAATAGTTGGTGAGTGGGGTGTGCCTGCTGAGTTAGATGAAAATGGGAGTGCGCTAGTGGACATTCGTGCTGGGAGGGGGTTGGTGATAGCCAATACCCTCTTCAGGCATAAAATGATCCACAGGTATACATGGCGAGTGATGAGAAGGGTGGGTGGTGAACTGAATGAAAGGAAGGCAATGATTGATTATGTGTGTGTGGATGAAAGGATGCGAAGATGTGTAATGGATGCAAGATTTTATAGAGGTTGGGGGAGTGGACTTTCTGACCACTACTTGGTGGTGGCTAGAAATAGAATTCACATAAGATGGAGGAATAGAAGAAGGGAAAGACGAGAGGAAGGAGTAGTTGCAAGGAGAGTGGAAAGGTTACAAGAGGATGAGAAAATAGCAGAGTATAAGAGAGAAGTGGAGGAACGATTGGGCAAATATGAATTGGAGCAGATGGGAGACGTGGAAGGTGTGTGTAGGATATTTACAGAAGAAATATGTGCAGCATGTGATGTGGTGTGTGGAAGGAAGAGAAGACGGAGGAGGGTGCAAGGAACAGTGTGGTGGACTGAAGAGGTGAAACAGGCTGTGGCACAAAAGAAGAAAACATACAATGAATGGATGAGAAATAGGAGCGTGGAAGAAGTTGAGAGGTGGAAGAGAAAGTTATATGTAGAAAGAAAAAGAGAGGTGAAAAGATTAGTAAGAGAGAGTAAGAAGAGAGTGGATGAGGAATTTGGAAGGAATTTGAGTGCAAAGTGAAGAGACTGTAAGAAAATCTTCTGGAAAAAGGTGAAAAGAGTAAGACAGGGTGGAAGTGAAGTTAGCAAGGGAGTGAAAGATAAAAATGGTACATTACTAGTGGAGAAGGGAGAAAAAGTGAGCAGATGGAGAGAACACTTTAAGGATTTGTTGAACGTAGAGGATGGAAGTAATGCGAGTATAAGTGGCTGGGGAATGGCTGGGAGAAGGAGGGAGGTGAGAAGACAGGAAGAAATCAGTAGGATAGAAGTTGTGGAAGCAATGAAGAAAGTTAAATCGGGGAAAGCCCCAGGAATTGATGGAGTGTGTGGTGAAATGCTGAAGCATGGGGAGAGATAGTAGTAGAATGGATGTGGAAGATGTGCAGATTGGCCTGGGAGGAAGGTAGAGTCCCGGAGGATTGGAAGTCAGGTATAATTATTCCCTTGTACAAAGGAAAAGGGGAAAAAGAAGTGTGTGGTAATCATAGGGGCATTTGTCTTCTTAGTATAATAGGAAAAGTGTATGGTAGGATACTTATTGACAGAGTTAGAGAAAGAACAGAGAAATTAGTTGGAGAAGAACAGGGAGGCTTTAGGAAGGGAAGAGGTTGTGTAGATCAGATATTCATTCTTAGATCTTTAGTGGAAAAGTTTCTAGAGAAGGGAAAGAAGTTGTATGCGGCTTTCATGGATTTGGAGAAAGCATGACAGGGTGGATAGACAAGGATTGTGGAAAGTGTTAAGAATATATGGAGTAAATGGGAAGTTGCTGAATGCTGTGAAAAGTATGTACAGTGGTGCGAAGGCTGCAGTGCGTGTGGATGGTGAACTAAGTGAATTTTTCTCTTTGAAAGTTGGGTTGAAACAGGGATGTGTCATGTCTCCATGGTTGTTCAATCTGTACATGGATGGGGTAATAAAAGAGGTACAAGGTAGGGTAGTGGATGTTGGAGTGGCCCTGGTGAGAGCAGATAGTGTTTGGAAACTCCCTGTACTGTTGTTTGCAGATGATACTGTGTTGTTGAGTGAAGACGAAGGGGAGTTGCAAGGCTTGGTGGATGAGTTTGGGAGAGTGTGTAAGAAACGGAATCTAAAGGTGAATGTAGGGAAGAGTAAAGTGATGGTCTTTGAGAGAGGTGAAGTCAGTGAATGTACAGCGAGGTTGGATGGTGAGGAATTGGTAAATGTGAGTACGTTTAAGTACTTGAGTAGTGTGATGAGTAAGGATGGAAGTTTGGAGGGTGAAGTGCTTGAAAGGGTACAGCAGGGAAGTAAGGTTGCTGGTTCTTTGAAAGCGGTGATAAGAAACAGGGAAGTGAGCATGGAAGTGAAAAAGTTACTACATGGCAGTATTGTGATACCAACTCTAATGTACGGAAGTGAAGCTTGGACGTTGTTGGAAGGACACAAGTCAAGAGTGAGAGCAGTGGAAATTAGTTATTTAAGAGGAGCCTGTGGAGTCACATGGAGAGACAGGCTGACGAATGAGGATATAAAGGAGCGTTGTGGTGTTGATGTGGATGTGATAGGAAGCATTATGAGGAACACACTGAGGTGGTTTGGCCATGTGGAGAGGATGGAGGGTAAAAGACTGACGAAGAGAGTGTATGTGAGTGAGGTGGAGGGGGGAAGAGGGAGGGGGAGGCCGAGGATGAGATGGAGGGATGGGGTGGAGAGGTATATGAGAGAGGGGGGTGTGAGTTGGGAGCAGGGCAGTGAAATGGCGGGGGACAGGGCGACTTGGAGGCGATTTGTTTGTTGCCACCCCAAACCGGATTGAGGCGTCTGGCAATAGATAATAATAATAATAATAATAATAATAATAATATTAATAATAATAATAATAATATTGGCAGGACTCCAGGGCACAAATCAGCGAAGGAGCGTCTCACCATTTTGGCCTGTGCCAGTGCTGATGGCTCTCATCACCTATAGCCAGTCATAGTAGGTAAGAGCAAGTGACCCAGTTCACTGAAGGACATCATTGCCAAACTTCCTGTGTAGTGCCATGGTAACAAGTTAACCTGGTTTAACCAAGATATCATTCATGGTTGGTTCCATCACAGCTAAGACCCTTCCGGGCAGAGCACCACCAAAAAAACTGTAGCATCAGTCATGACAACATGAAGACAGTGCTGCTGCTGTATAGTGCATTAACCCATCCTTCCTCTGCCAAACTCTGCAGCAAGGATGAACAAATCAAGCCTTGATCCTGTCAGTAGCATCACTGACCCTACCCAGACCATGGACCATGGAGTTACAGAGACTGCAGAGGCACTTCAGGAAGCTCTACTTGCACCAGTGCAACACTGTGACTGTGGATGGGATGGACCAGGAAGACTATGAAGACACCAGAGGCAAGAAAACCCAGTACAATTTCGAGATATACAACATCAAAGACGCCTTCATCAACCTGGCAGAGGCGTGGAAGAGAGTGTCTGTTGCCAGAATCAAGAGTTGGTGGTGCAGACTCCTCAGAGCCCCCAAGACTCAAGCACCACTGCATGATTTGTAGGGGTTTGAGCCACTGATGATACCAGAAATGTCGGTAGCTGCAGGGCAGAGAGATCCTGCTGAGCAGAGGCTGCAAAAGTGGCTGGATGAGGAGGCTGGTGTGCCTAGCTACCATCATCAGACAGAAGAGGAGACTGTGAATGAACTACAAGACTGGACACTGGCAAAGGAGGAAGACGAAGAAAAGAAGAAGACATCTGAACCGTCTCTGGATGCAGCCATTGATGTAGCAAACACCAGCTTGGCCGTGAAGACAAAGTTTGAGGGCCTCTGGCTCAACATTATGTGGTCATACGGATAATCAGGTTCGAGTTAATACAGCTGCAGGAGCCAAGAAAAATTCTGAATAAGATCTTTCAGTTTTTCAAGTCTGTGCCAACTGCTGCCAAGAGGCTCTGCACAGTCAGAGACCCTCCAACGTGCCCGTGGCAACATCCTCAGCCAGCCTCCACATAGCCTCAGGATCCAGCAGTACAGCCTTCAGGACCCCAACCCCCAACGCCTCAGGACTCTGTATCAGATGTGACACCAGAGCCACCAGAAATCATCTTTGCCAACAGTGACGATGAATAATACTTAATTCAGTTTGAAGCATACAAGAAGAATGGAAGTGCGAGCACTCTGCATCCATCTATACAGGTGAAAGGCACAATGCATGAGTTTCCTATCCTTTTCACCGCAGCCTGCCCTAAAATTACCATCTTCCCATCATAACTGCTAAGTTATGAAAACAGACTAGTAATATTGTACTAGTCATGAAATAGTGCTATGTGAAGGCTGTGAAATTATGAACCAGGTTAGTTTGAAAGGGGTATAGTTTTCATTTAGTATTACTAATTTATATTCTAACATGTACTTAAAATCCCACTTCAATGTGGACCATCAGATAGAACGGGGTATCCACTTTATTGGATTTCCCCCATTAGTCCGGTATAGTGAAGGTCAACGTTTTATATATATATATATATATATATATATATATATATATATATATATATATATATATACACATACAGTACATACCCCTAGTACGCACCTACATGGGCGGCAGAGGACGTCGCGTACTAGGAATTCACGTAGTGTGAATACATAAACATATAGAAAAAAATTACATACGGGCAGCACCCCCCTTTATGGGCAACCCTTGAGACTCCTTTCAGACCTAAGTATTGTACTACACAGGGAAACTATCTATGACATATTACCTAAGATAAAGTAAACCTACAGGATCATGGCTGAATTTGGTAAATCATTTGTGTTAGGTGGTGGCAACCATCATCCACTCACTTGACGTGGTGCTGCCTACTTCTTCCTTAGCCCTCCTCTCTTCCTACCCATCTTTTTTTGTCACTTCTTATTGCTTTCTTTCCTTTACAGGTGGCTTTACATGCAGTGACAAGCCAAATGGTTTCCTGTAAGCCAAGAAACCATTTACAACTCTGGGTGGTAACCATATATCCAACCCATACGTGCGCCCCTACGTGTCAACAAGTGGGTTGGTGGATGTTTAGTTCCCCTCCCAGTAAAACAAATAACTCAAAGTCAAATGGCCACCCTATACGGAATTATGGCGTCTGGCAATAGATAGATAGATTGATGGACCTTTACCTGTTATCTCTTCTTGGGGGGACAATGTTGCATAGTCGGGGTAACCCCGGATTTGGGCCACTCTTCGCTCCCTCCTCGCTTACAAGGAGTTCAATTCGCGTAGTAATAGAAAATACACTAAAAAAAAAAAAAAAAAAGGTCCTCACGTACAAGGGGGATCACGTACTCGGAACTCGCGTACTGTGAGGATGTACTGTATGTATATATATATATATATATATATATATATATATATATATATCTCCAAATCAAATCAAGAACTGTGTGTGTGTGTGTGTGTGTGTGTGTGTGTGTGTGTTAGATTTGTGAGACAGGTCACACACACACACACACACACACACACACACACACACACAATCTATTTGTCTTTCTATCTGTCTGTCTATATGTCTATCTATTTCTATCTATCCATCTATCAATCAACACCAATATAGTCACCTTGAGGGCAATGTTGACAGGATCATTGGTAACTCGTTGTTGATAGAGAAGCAAGGCGAAAGATGAAGCCACCACAAAGGTTGTAGCGGCCAGCAGTCCCCACACAAACCCTGAAAAAGGGTACAGAACATTCCTCCAACGCGGCAGTGGCTGCGGGACGCGTATAAGGAAGGCGAAATTCGTGTCCCAGTGAGGATAGGTGAGATCAAAGTCGTGAAGTCGATCCCTATTCGGCTGAAGAACGTTGATAGTCATGTCCTTCCCATGGTACATCACTTCGCCAAGCATGCCTGTGTAGGTGCCATTTACTTTAATAGCGAACTCAATATTAGGGAGGGGAATCACGTTCACTCCAAACCCATACTTGTCTCCTATGATGTTCAAGATGTCTACATTCCCTCCGACGCAGCCCTCCTTTTTGCCGTAGTAAACGAAAGGAACATCGTAGCACAGGGCCGAAACCTGGAAAATCTTGCCCCCGAAATCCAGGAAGCGTGGTGGGAAAAGAGACTTGAGTGTGTAAAGTTTACTAGGGTTCCAAACTTCCAATGGAGCTTTTGTAAGAGAGCGTCCTTGTCTGTTGCGTTGTGTGGGTAGGCTGGTGTAGAAATATATGTTTGTTTTTCCTGCTTGACCGACTGACTGCAGAAGTAGGATGAATTCTGAACGTTGGACGACAGGTTGACTCAAGATAGAGGTCGTGTTGAGATATGGGTCCAGACAGAAAAGGACCAGATAGCAAGGTTTCCAGTCTTTGTTGTCTGCCAGGAGGAGGAGAAATGAAGTAGGATCACTGTAGAAGATGATGACAGCTGTAAGTCTTGATCCCCTGATGTGATGTTGGGGACGTGGAGTATGGAGGAGTGAGGGTTGGCCGGAGAGGTAGACAGGAGTGAGGGAGAGTCCCGCTGCTGAAACCACCTGACTCAGATCTAGTAGGCGATGGCTGTGGTCCTCGCTCACCACCAGGAGGTCCTGCCCACACAAAGGACCCCCAACCAGCGATGAGAGAGTGTTGGTTGGAAGAGTGTGGCTGTCTGGGGAAGAAAAAGAATGAACAATAGTTGGCTGGTTTTCGTCTGAAGGAACTGGGTCACTTCTGTTGATTGAGTACTAAGTTGTGGCTGCATGGATTTTGAGGACCCATTGTAGGTAGTGTTGACCTAAAACTGTCATCTCCCCAGTTTGATTGTTGATATGTGACAGTAGATTAGCACTAGAGTACAATGCTAGTCACGAAGAAGTTCAATGAAAAGGACGCAAAGCCAATGTAAAGCTAGCAATGAACGAAAATCTAGGCCAAGTTAAAAGAGCTATTCTCTTTTTACTCTAACTTGGCCGAAAATTAACAACCCTCCAGCTTGAATGCTGAGTTGTAGCGGTAAATTAACACTAAAATATGATGCTAGTCATATAGTGATATGAAAAGAATGTAGAGCCAATTTTTGCCTCTTTCTGCCACTGAGCAACGTGAAATAAGCTACCAGTGGACGAAAATCTAGACCAAGTTAGGATAAGAGTATATTTTCTCCTCTAGTAGGGGGAACTGTCTTAAACTCAATAAAATCATCTGGTAAGAGGATATTTAAATGAGTATATACGTTGATCTTACTATGCGGAAGGGGTTGTTTTTGTGGCCTGATGTTCATCTGAAACGTGGTCTCGGTGGACTGAAGGCTTAATTTGCTCGTCTTCCCCAGTCCACCCTTCTCCTGTCGATGAACAGGGAAGTAGTTGTAGGAAGTTTGTTTAACTTAGCAATTGAACGGCTTGGTTATATTAGTCCCACCACATGAAGGCGTCCCTTATGAAATGTGGACCTTGTCAATTGCAGACTTAAACTGTCATTCTCCTGCAGTCCACAATCCTTCTTTCGGTGGATAGGGACGTAGCTGAGGGGGTGAAGAGAGAGACCTGTACTTTACATAGGAAAAATCATTCAGTATATTACCACTATGCCGGGAATCGAACCCGGTATGCTGCCTGGCTTTCACCTTAGAGTCCAGGGTTCGATTCCCTGCATAGTGGTAATATAACGGATAGTTTAGGGAGGTTTGAATAACAAGGTAGTTGAGCTACTTGGTTATATCGCTGCAACCACATGAAGGCGTCTCTTGCCAGCACCAAGAAAGTTACAAAAGAAATTACAACACTGGGGTGGGATACTCCAACATATTTACGATCCAGGCCCTGTCGTAACTGTGATGGGTTTTGACAGAAGGAACTGGAGACATGGAAACTTTCTCTTTCTCTGTCCTACCACTCAAAATAGACAACAGAAAACAGATAACACACAGAAAACAGACACCAGATAACAAGAGAAAACAGACACCAGATAACATAACAGAAAACAGACACCAGATAACATAACAGAAAACAGACACCAGATAACATAACAGAAAACAGACACCAGATAACATAACAGAAAACAGACACCAGATAACATAACAGAAAACAGACACCAGATAACATAACAGAAAACAGACACCAGATAACATAACAGAAAACAGACACCAGATAACATAACAGAAAACAGACACCAGATAACATAACAGAAAACAGACACCAGATAACATAACAGAAAACAGACACCAGATAACAAGAGAAAACAGACACCAGATAACATAACAGAAAACAGACACCAGATAACATAACAGAAAACAGACACCAGATAACATAACAGAAAACAGACACCAGATAACAAGAGAAAACAGATACCAGATAACATAACAGAAAACAGACACCAGATAACATAACAGAAAACAGACACCAGATTACATAACAGACAACACATAACGGACAACAGATGTAACAGTTTCCCTCAAGTAACCAGGAATTGTTTTTGACGAAAGAACGCCAGCCAGGGAAACACTGTAATGTCGTTAACCATCCTGCAAAAACTAATCCGAGATACGACAGGGAATCCACCACGAAATACCTTTAATCCCACCCCTGACTGTATTCCAAGTGGCTTTGGTGATTCCATAACACCTTTTAATTAGCGATTTGTTTTGCACATAGTACCTCAGTATCTTCTTGGTGGTAGTAGTAGTAGTAGTAGTAGCAGTAGTTGTTGTTGCCCTAGGTTCATCGGAAATGTAAACCCAGTGGACTGCAGGCTTAAGTTGCCCTCCTGCAGTCCACTATCCTCCTTTGGGGGGATACAGAGTTGAGGAAAGTTTGTTTAACCGGGCAGCTCCAGAGAAATGTTATATCAGTGCCACCACAGGAAGGCGTCTCCTTCCAGCACCTGTGTCGATGAGAAAAAATAGCACGAAAGAAAATATTAAGTGTGATATTCAAATTAAATAGCTAAGGAACAGGTGTTTAGAAGCTTATTGCGCAACTTAGAATACGTCCCACTGTCACCGGAAGAAGCTAAGACTTTCTGAAGGAGGCTGAAGCATCTGAAGCTCAAGAGGGAAGACTGAAGTAAGGAGGAGGAGAAATTATAATATCTTAGCCTGTACTTCGTTCATTTTAACTTGGCGGATATTTCGTGCTTTCTGCATTTATTTCCTGGAACTCACTGACAGACTAAGGCAAGACTACGGCTCTACATCCCTCCCATTGAACTTCTTCGTGACTAGCATCATAGTCTAGGGTCAGTCTCTCTTATCAGCTGAATATTCAAGATGAAGAGATGGCCATTTTACACCTAGCTGAAGTGACCAGTGTATAACCTCAAAACTGCCATCTCTCCATTCTCAGTACAGAGCAGTAACAAGAGATTAACACTAGAATATGGTGCTAGTCACAAAGAAGTGCTTAAAAAAGAGATGTTAAGCCGCAGTGTTGCCTTTTTCTATCTTTGGGCTACAGGAAAAAATCTGATAAATGAAAATCTCCCCGAGATCGTTAACATATTGGGTCATTTTTACTCTTGATACTCCTATGTCGTGGTGCTGGAGAGGGACGCCTTCACGTGGTGGCACCGATATAACCAGGCGGCTCAATTGCCAGGTTATACATATGTCCCTCATCTGTTTCACTGTTCCCCTACAGACGGATGGTTGAATGCAGGAGGAAGGAGATTTCAGCCTGCACTCCACTGGGTTCACGTTTCATATGAACCTGACTATATAACTGCTACTATTACTACTACTACTACTACTACTACTACTACTACTGCTGCTGCTGCTGCTGTTGCTACCACCACCACCTCCAACACTGCCACTACGACTACTGTTGCTGCTGCGCTGCTGTAACTACAACTACTAATACTGCATCTACTACTACAACTACTACTACTGCCTCTGTTACTACTACTACTACTACTACTACTACTACTACTACTACTATTACTACTACTACTACTACTACTACTACTACTATTACTACTATTACTACTACTACCACCATAACTACTACTACTACTACTACTTCTACTACAACTACTACTGCTATCACTACTACTACTATTACTGCTACTGCTGCTGCTGCTACTACTACTACTACTACAGCAGAGTCAAATTATAAGTGACACAAGAGGTTCTGTAGCACCTCTTCCATAGCGATTTATTTTTCATATGACACCTTGCACTATTTATATGTTATTTAAGCCATTTGAATTTTGCACCTGTAACATACAAGAGGATAATGAGGTGTAGCAGACTAAATCGCTAAGGAGGTGGTGTTACAAAACCTCGGCCAAACGATCATGTTTAGTTTCGAAAAAGAATCTCTTGTATTGTTTTGCTACATATTCTCTCTCTCTCTCTCTCTCTCTCTCTCTCTCTCTCTCTCTCTCTCTCTCTCTCTCACCGGATGGCACTGGGAAGCTGCGCAGGGCTTCAGCAGGGGCGGCGAGGGCAGCGAAGAGAGAGAAGCAGAGGCAGTGTTGTGTGTATGAAGGCGCCATGGCGAGTGACCACACCTGCCCCGCCACACCACCACCACACCGTCACAAACACCAGCACCTTATAGCCGGCACCAGGGGGCTTGGCGCAGGCGTGTGGAGGGAGAAAGAGGAAGGGGGAGAGAGAGAAGGAGGAGAGGGAGAGGAGTAAGGGGGGTGAGGAGGAGAGGGAGGATGTGGATGTGGGGAGAAGGGCAAATTCACGAACGAACACATATGGTTTGATTGCTGTGATTTATAATATTAGTTTTTCAGTATGGTTATTGATAGTAGTAGTAGTAGTAGTAGTAGCAGTATTTCAGGGTTTGAGGGACGTTTGTATATCCCGTATCTCCACCACGCAGTCATATCAGTGCCACCACGTGAAGGCGTCCATCTCCACTCATGAGGGACTTTAATTCCATGATAAACACGAATCCCAGGATCCCAGTTTGTCATTCTTATCAGGATGATGTTTGCATAAGCAGACAGTTGAGCTACCTAGTTATATCGGTGCCACCGCATGAAGGCCTCCCTCACCAGAGCCAGTAGAGTGGAAAACAATAAATTAAATAGCTGAACGATTACTGCTGACATTTTCTTGATTGTCTGGTGCAAATGTGATCTTGTTTTGGGACACATGAGCCAAAACAACAGCCGCATCAACTCAAAGGCTGACGTTCATATGCAAACAGCCAATTTTGTGAAGGATTTATATGGAACACCTGCTGAGTATTTGATGGGGTGGGTTAGCCTGCATGCTACGTTATAGACTGCGTTCAGCAGGGAGGTGGAGGAGCTGTTGCCTTCACTTAAGCATTGGATGTGGTTAGCCTGCATGCCACGTTATAGACTGCGTTCAGCAGCGAGGTGCAACAGTCACACCTTAACACTTATCGTGGGTTCAAGCCCTTTAGTCCGAAAGCGTGTCACTGATTTTAATCCTGCTACCACCAAGCGAATTTATAGACGTTACTACTACTACTACTACTACTACTATTACCAAAATCACCTCCATCCATTGGGGAATTATATTGTGAAGATCAAAACCAACCCTCCAAATACAATTCACCATTTGGAGTTGTAATGTGAAGGTTAACGCTAACCCTCATATTACAATCCGTTGGCCCCAAGCACGCCAACAGCTTTGGTTACCAACCATGTACTATTACTATTATTACTTTATTGTAAATTTATTGATATTACAGTGTAAATAAAGACATTCAACTACTGGAGTCGCTGGTCTATGCGACTCTCGACCACGGTAGTTTCGTAATCCATACCCGCCGGAGAGACAGGTCTGAGGGCCGATGATCTTGTGCCCCTGAGACATAGCAGTGCAGACCTCACGAGGGAGAATGACAGTCGACATCTCATCCAGGCAATAAAAGAACTCTGCAGTTGACGTTTCTTCTCAGAAAGAACTCTGGCAGTCTCGAGTAGAATCTCACCGCCCCTGGACATATCCCACCTGATGGGAGTGAACCGACCTTGGTCCACATGTTGGATTCTTTCTTGATAATATCTATTATTTTCTTGTTCATTCCTTTTGTGTGAAGCTTCGAGAGACAGTTCACGATGACATGCTGCCATGGGATCAAATATCCTGATGTCGAAGAACGCCCTCTGCCCACGTGTTCAGAAACCTCGAGCATTGACATCCACTCTTGCATAATTTGATGTGTTTGCTGTTCTGTGGGTGAAGTGCTCGCCGTCCAGCAGTAGCAGAGCTGGCTCAGTCATGAAATCATGACATATTTCCTGCAGCATTTTGGCAATGAGGTCGCATACTTCATCGTGTCGGATGCAAACAAAACCTCTCTTCTTTCCTACCATTGCATGGTTTGCATCAAAGGCAGTGACACAGGCACTGTGTTGAGGTGGGTTCTCTATTGGCCACCCATATCTCAAGGCTATGGCATCAATAAATTCTTGTTTGTTGAAGTGGAAGCCTTTTGCTACTACTACTACTACTACTACTACTACCGCTGCTACTACTACTACTACTACTACTACTACTACTTTTTATTAAGTCACCTCCATCCATTGGGGAATTATACTGAAAAGATCAAAACCAATCCTCTTAATATAATTCACAATTTGGAGTTGTAATGTGAAGGTTAACACTAACCCTCATATTACAATCTGTTGGCCCCAAGCACGGCAACGGCTGTGGTTACCAACCATCTACTATTACTATTATTATTTTATTTTATATTTATTGATAGTACAACGAAAATAAAGACATTAAACTATTGGAGTCGCCGGTCTATGCGACTCTCGACCACTGTACAGTAGTTTCGTAATCCATACCCACCAGAGAGACAGGCCTGAGTGCCGATGATCTTGTGCCCCTGAGACATAGCAGAGCAGATCTCACGAGGGAGAATGACAGTCGACATCTCATCCAGGCCATAACAGAAATCTGCGGTTGACGTTTCTTCTCAGAAAAAAACTCTGCCAGTCTCGAGTAGAATATCACCGACTCGGGACCCATCCCACCTGATGTTGTGAACACAAGGGGAGTGAATCGGCCGTGGTCAACATGTTGGATCCTTTCTTGATAAATTCTGTTTTTTTCTTGTTCATTCCTTTTGTGTGCAGCTTCGAGAGACAGTTCTCGATGACATGCTGCCATAGGATCAAATATGCTGATGTCGAAGAATGCACTCTTCCCACGTGTCCAGAAACCTCGAGCACTGACATCCACTCTTGCATCATTTGATGTGTTTGCTGTTCTGTGGGTGAAGTGCTCGCCGTCCAGTGGTAGCAGAGCTGGCTCAATCATGACATCATGGCATATTTCCTGCAGCATTTTGGCAGTGAGGTTGTGTACTTCATTGTGTCAGATGCAAACAAAGCCTCCCTTCATGCATACCATTGCATGGTTTGCACCAAAGACAGTGCCACAGGCACAGTGTTGAGGCAGGTTCTCTATTGGCCACCCATATCTCAAGGCTATGGCGTCAATAAATTCTTGTTTGTTGAAGTGGAAGCCTTTTGCCTTGAGAGGCAGGGCTGTCAGCCAGTTCGATGGCCCAGCGTCCTGTCCAATTTCAACTCTTCTGCACTGGTCTGGTGTTAGATCTTCGATTATGTGCTGCAGCTGGTCCTTTTGTCTTGCTTCACGCTTCTTGCTTATCTGTGTCTTTAAGTGTTTCTGCCTTTGGTGGTCGATTTCACTCATCTCAGCCTGGGCATAAATCTTCTGTGACAAGGATTCGGTGAGTCTGAGTGAATTTCTGTGTTCGTAACATGCCATGACTGCTGGATTTATAATGCCAAGTCCTCCCATCTTTCGTGGTTGTGCTAGAAGGTCCCTCTCATCTGGTCTGGGGATTTGGCCATTGGTTAGAGATGGGAGGAAAGAATCCCTGATAGCATCCTCCAGTGGTTGTAGCAGCAACTCGATGTCTGGTATTGTCCTCATCACGAAGGTCCACTTGTGCTTTACACAATAGGTAAATGCGCTGTATGCTGCATGAGGTACTGTTTTTGCGTGGCTGGATAGTGTATGAATTTCTCCTACCCATGTCTTTACCTTATCACTCACATATCTTTGAATTCCTTAGTCCCAATCACAGCACCTAGATGCCTCTGACCTTCCTTGGTCACTATCACGTTTGTGCCTCTAAATGCTTCCTGTGCATCTTGAGAGTAAGCTGCTTTCGCGATCAAGATGGACTTCCTTGCATTAGGGTAGTAACCAATTTCAGGGCCATGAGATGTTACACGGTCCCACCATTTCCTCACATCCTCATCCTTGCCAGCACCCGTGAGATCATCTGCATAGACTACCTGTTTTACATTGGTGCCCTCGTATTTGATCTGTTGTTGCAGCACTGTCATCGCCAGGGCGTACATACCCATGGTGACGGGGTCCGTCTGGGTAGTTCGTTCTGTGGTCTGGATTACACAGACTTTGTGAGCCACTGTCTTACCCAAAGTGTAGAGGTCTGCTGGTTCTTTATAGGTGTTTTCCACATATTGGGCAGATGCTGGGCATTTAACCTTGATCTTGTGCAGCATTGCCTCCCGGTTGATGGAAATAAATGCATTTGAGGCATCAACTAATAACCGGAATATTGCCTGACAGTCCTCTTCCTCATATATTTTCCTCATAGAGTGAACTGCTGCCTCACCTCCTGCCTGCTGTCCTGCACACAATTGGAAGTTGCCAATTGCCTGCTTCACATCATCTTTCACCACCTTCATGATGCATTTTCCTATAATCCATCTTAAGACTTCACCCACCCCGATGGGCCTGCATCCAGGATTCTTATCAAGGGGGATTAGTCTGCAAGCCGTCAGTGCTTCGATGTTACTGCACTGACTTGAAGCCAGCTTCCTCGCCAGTGAGGCAATGTTATTACATAGGTCTGTTCCTGTCTCCCCAAACTTGATGTTACTGACGATTACTCGCCAAGATTTTGCATCCAGGCCTGACGGTCCTGCCCCTCCCTGTGTGTTCATTGCCTTCTGCCACACCATATCTCCAGTTATCCTGTCATATATGATGGGACTGGGAGGAGTGAAGCTGCCGTCAAGCTTTGACTGGGCACTTGCTTGTCGTGCAGTCGGGTGTTTTTCTTTTAATTGTTGCATTGTTTCATCTGTCAGGTCAAGTACTCCGTTTGGTGATTCAGCTGACAGGGATCTTTTTGCCAATGAGACCTTCCCTTGTTTCATCTTGCTGCCAAAAATCCTTGCCACATCGTTGGTATTCTGATTTCTTCTGCCTCGGTTGATTATTCTCACCTGCAAGGCCCTTGCTTCCTCAAGTAGGTTGTTGATTTCACCTCTTTTCCATGTTTCAACTCGCCTTTGGATGGCCTTAATATTTTCTGCAATGCTAGCTCTTGGTCGGGTCTTGTTGAGGAAGAGATGTGGTATCAGTGCAAGGACCTTCATAGAGAATGAGGCAATGGGTGAGTTATTGTTGTAGTTGGCTCTCAGGCGAGTGATTTCCTTGATCATGTCAGTTGTAGCATTGCATTTGGAAGGTTCAAAAAGGTTACTTGACGATCATCCAACTGTTTCATTATATGTGGTGTTCACCCAGGTTACTGCATTTTCTCGGGATTTGCCCATCTAGTATGTGGGATGACCTTCTTGCACAGACCTGTGAGGCTGTTCTGCTTCCTCGTTGTTTGTGTCACTACCGTTCTGGGGACGTATAATACCTGGATGATTCCCTCGTTCATGCACTCCTCTGTGGTGGTCTTCATCCTGAGTTTCATTTCTATCATAAACTTCCTGATGTTCCTCACCCCCAACTTCACTACTATTCACTTCCCCATGGCGATTTAACCCACCCAGCGCTTCCATATCTCTCACATCTTGGCGTCCATCCCTAACCCTCGCTTCACCACGGCGTCTTTCACCACCACGCATGTCCATGTGATCATGCATATTGTCGGTGACCGCCCCATCAATTTCCGTCACCAATCTGTAGCCTGCCATGTTGGAAGCGGTCAAGTGCCGCTTCTGGTGGGCTGTGATTCCCTAACACATACATACAAAAAGGTCCCAGGCTACAGTATGTGCACGGTGACCTGTTTCTTGCACATGAGCTTCTGATACACTTATGCTGCCCTCTGGAGCACTGACAACAATACTGTGGCATGGACAACATTGGACATGGTGTTAATAAAGTTTTCATACTGGTACAGTATTAATAGTAATAATCATGGCTACTTTTTGTAGTACTTTTAAATGAAAATTAGATATAATGTTACTAGAACTACTGTTATACCATACGATTCTTAAATTTAGGTTTGACATAAATGAAGAATGTGCTAGTTTTACTTCAGTTTTTGCAAATAATATGATGAAGTTCTGAAGCAATTTGCTCGTTTTTTACTAGTTTTGCATATCAGTTAATATCTTATTGGTCTGTCTTGTAATAATAAATGGCTGAACTGATACTGTTATGTATTTAAAGTTTGATATGAAGTAAAACAACGCTACTTTGCTTAATTACCCACTAAACAACCAGGCGCCATAATTTGGGTATATGGTTACCACCCAGTGTAGAAAATGGTTTCCCGGTGTAGAGGAAACCATTTAGCTTGTCACTCAGTGTAGAGTCACCCATAGGCAGAAAGAAGAAAAAAGAGTGAAGGAAAGAAAGAAGAGGGAGTGTAAAATCATCCGTAGGCAGAAGGTAGAGGAAAGAATGAGAGAAAGAAAGACAGAAGAGGAAGGAAGGAAGAGAGGAAAGGGCAGACATCCAAAGCAGCACTACATCGACTAAGTGGATGGTGAGCTCCCCCACCTACTACGTTATTTATTTTTATTTATTTATCTGGCGAAACTAGGCAGCTTCCAAATCTTAAATACTCTGCATCTTGAATATATGAAATTCGATCAGCTGTAGATATGAGGTAAGAATGAGTCTCCTTGGTTACCAATTAACTCTGCCCTCAAAACTGACGAAATAATATTAAAATGCCCGCGACCGGACCTTCCGCCCCGCCACCCCCCACACCACCACCGGGCCACCACCACCCCACCACCCGAGGAGGAGATAACGGTCAGATTAGTGACCCGGGACAAGAGGGTCATCCGACCACCTCTGACCTGGGCCCCTTCTCCCCGCAACTACCTCAACACCAGGTGAGCCCAGACCCGCAACAAGTTATACGGCGGGTTAACCCTCGACAGCAGTGGGGTGGGACTGATACGTCAGTCCCTCGTAGTCTTGTGGTGACGACCACAACTTCACCCCAACGGGACAGGAGGTCCCTAGGTGAGCCACGGGGTGTTTCCACCTACTGCCACCGCGAGCCACGAGGAAGTCCCTTACTCTGCCGCAGTAACCCACGTGAGCCACGAGGGGCTTGTCTCCTCTGCCACAGTGAGCCACGAGGGCGTAATACCCTCTGCCACTATCAGGACAGGAGGTCCTTTGACGAGGGAAGAGAGCCCTCTATAACAAATAGGGCAGGAGGCCCAATAGTGGATTGTACGGGGCTCACGCCCCTAGCCACTCTAAGGGTAAGAGACCCTCACACACCGCCACAAGTGGGTCCCAGTACCGATCAACCTGGTGCCACGGCAATTATAAAGACAAGAGAGAGAGTTGCCTCTGTGCTACCCTCCATAAGTGTAAGACAGACCACGGCCTCCGTGTGTCCTCTAGAGCCAGCTAACTCCTGCAGGAGTAGCCGGACACCACCCGGGGGAGTTACCCCTAAAGTGTCACCTGAACAGAGGCCTGGTCCCAGTCGGGACCTACCTCCTACCCCCGGGAAATTCTTGTCTTCCCCAGGTACCAGCGGGAGACGAGGCCGCAGCCCACACCTGACGGCGCGTTCCCCGGTAGACTTCCGCAGTCCTCGGACCCCTAGGCGAGCCCGGCAACCCGTCAACGCCGACCTCCCCCTGCCGCAGACCCTACGACGTCAGGCCCGTCTGCTACACCTGTTTGGCCCCAGTCCCTAGGGCCAACACAGACAGGCCTCCTTCACAGTGACCAGAGGAGGGCCTATAACAGGTCGAGACCCCAGGCAAGAGGGTCTCCCTGCACCGTGACCAGAGGAGGACCTACAACAGGTCGAGACCCCAGGCAAGAGGGTCTCCCTGCACCGTGACCAGAGTGGGGACCTACACCTTACAGTGACAAAGTGATATCGCCCCAGAAACTCGGGCAAGAATAGTGACTTCCCCTTCCCTGTACTGATCCAGTGACAGAGTGAACCAGCGGGAATACACCAAAAAGTGTCCGTAAATACCTTCCTCTAACAAAGACTATAAGTTCTGGGTTCATCCGAACAGTGCTATCCCAAAGTCCAATCTAGAGTAGTCCCCCCCCCATTGTCAGTGTACGCACGGGCGAGAGTTGCCGCGCCGAGCCTAAACAGTGAACTCTAGTGCTCTACCTCCCTTGCTAACTTATAGTAATAATCCCTCCTCGGCTCATCAAGCCCAGACATCTCCATTGCCCCGACACGCTAAGACCTTTTGGACTTTGATACAAGTGAATCCCATCCACTTACGGACTCTTAACCTATTATAAAGCATAATTAAGGAGTGTGTGAACATCCCATATTACATTAACGTAACTCTGTATGTCTGTATCCTCTGTTTATAATACCATCCTATGTGATATTGTTAAGGTGTTGTAATTAAGGTAATAGATGTGTTAAAGGTGGACTGCCTAGTTTTTATGTCCTGTTCCCTTGTTAGTGCATTACTTCCGGTCCGGAAAAAGGACCCCGTTCAGTAGCTAGTGTCTTTAGTACGAGGAGTCGGCCTAAAAACACTCAGCATAACACTGGTGGCAAGCGGTGGTTCTGGATCCGAGTAACGCACGGGGGAACGTTAAAGGAAACCTTGCACAATGGCAGCTAAACCGCACATTCAATTACCAAAATTCAACCCGGACCAATGTGACATAGATGTTTATTTGGACATGATCAAACCCCTTTTAGACATAGGATTTGAATCAGATAAGTAGAAAATTGCAGTCACACTACCGAATCTGGGAAAAATCATCACAAATGTCGCACCCAAAATAGTCCCAGAACTGTCATGGGACCAGTTCACTCAGATAGTGAAACAGGCTTTCATGCCTTCCATGGGCAGAGATGTCGCACTCTCACAACTCGACGCCCTCACCTATGACGGTAACCTAGATGATACTTTCACCCAGGCTCGGCGCCTCGTCACCGCCGCTTATCCCGAAGCTGAAGTACATACTCGGGACACTCATACCTTCAACGCCCTGCTGAGGATCCTCCCGAACATAGTCAGGGAACATTTCTCCATATATATGATCCCTCAGGAAATATGGACCAAGACCTGCAGCTCGTCAGGCGCCTTCTCGCCACCCGTCCCACACCACAACCGCTTCACGCAGTGACAAAGTTCCCCACAAACCACAACCTCCCACCAAAAGCCAAGCCGACGCCCCACCAGACGCCTGCAGACCCGCCCCCCACAGTACCCCGGGCTTACCCGCACAGGAAGCGCCACAACCCCAGGGAACAAGGGAACTTAATCAGTATAAACCCTTGGGAGTTCACGGCTTGCAGCCGCACCTGCCCCCTTCATGACATAAGGGAACAACTCAAGGCGAATCGGCGAAAGAACCCTCAACAAAACCGTAGAAAAGTTTCCTCCCTTGAAGACGACGCCCAGGAGGACGACATACCACCACTGCTCTACCGAGGACCGGAAGAAGACGAGCACGACGACTACCCCCATCCTCAGCAGATGGATTTTTAGGCCCGCCCCCGCACCTCCCCACGGTGGCGGGGGCCACCTCAAATACCTACAAACCCCCAGTCTACAACAAGATATGGCTGAATGGGGTCAAGACAAGATTACTGGTGGACACGGGAGCAGCCAGATCTTGTCTCTACTCCCACTTCTACTCCCGCCACATCGCAACATTCGGCCCACTTCTCCCCACTTCAGCCAACCTCGTAGACGCCGGGGATGGCCCCCTACCCATCCGTGGGGAAACCAGGGCCTTACAAACTACCACCCACCAACGAGTCTCCACCAACCACCCATTCATCATTTTTGACTCCTCCTGCAGCCAATATGATGGTTACCTTGGCCTGGACCTGCTGCAGAAACTCCACGCGACCATTGATTGCTATCAACGTCGCCTCCACTTCGGTCCAGCCCAACCCAACCAAGCATTCACCGACAAAAAAAAAAGAAAAAAAAAAACACCATCACCACCCCCACACCTCCCACCCACACAACACACCACCACACGCTCCACCTCCAGCCCACCTGTTCCTGTAACCCAAGCTTACACTCCCCAAGGACCTCAGTAACTTCCCTCCCACCACCACCCCCCACTCCACCCTTGCCATCACAAAACCCCTCATTCCCTGCCACTATTGCCTCCACCATTACCATTCCACCCCACCACGAAGCATGGGTGACGCTCACCAGACCCTCAAGTGCATCAGTCCTTTTTTCACCATCCATCCCCAACGGGCCCTTATCATCCTGCCTAGTCTCCCCCACTTTCCTCCCTCCCAACGCCCACCAGATACGTATTGCTAATCTCGCCACAACACCTTTAACCCTGCCCCGAGGCCTCATAATCGGCGACACAGAAGAGGCAGAACCATGCCCAACACCACCCCCCAATCACCCCACCCTCCCCAACATACCACCACATCTCTCCCCTGCCCAGTCAAACAGCCTCCACCAACTACTCCTGGACTTCCAGGACTTATTCTCCGTCGGCCCCACTGATCTCGGCCATACCACCTACCTCAGCCACGAAATTCACACTACAGGACCTCCCATTCGCCACCCATCTCGCAGAAAAAATCCTAAACAACGGGCTGAAGAAGACCGGCAGGTTCAAGAAATGCTAGATGCCGGTGTCATATCAAACTCCACCAGCCCATGGTCATCACCTGTAGTACTCGTGCGGAAAAAAGACGGAACCATGCGGTTCTGCGTCGATTACTGAAAATTAAATGACGTTACCATCAAAGACGCTACGCCACTACCCAGGATCGACGACTCCCTAGATTCACTACATGGATGCACCTGGTTCTCTACCTTAGACCTCCAATCAGGCTATTGGCAGGTTCCAGTTCACCACGATGACAAGCACAAAACCGCTTTTTCTACATCAAACGGGAAGCACTACGAATTCAACGTCCTCCCCTTTGGACTCTGCAACGCCCCTGCGACCTTCTCCCGCCTAATGGAATCAGTGCTGAGCGGACTCACCTGGGAAACCTGTTTAGCCTACCTGGATGACGTAATTGTCTTCAGCCATACCTGGGCCGACCATCTCCACCGCCTCAAACAGGTTTTCCACCGCATACGACAGGCCGGATTGAAGCTAAAACCCAGCAAATGTGTGTTAGCTGAAAGATCAGTCTCCTTTCTCGGACACCTGATCAATGCAGAAGGCATCTCCCCCGACCCCGACAAGCTGCGTGCAATCGCCAACATTCCACCACCCCGCGACGTGCACGAAACCAGGGCCTTCCTAGGACTAACATCCTATTATCGGCGGTTCGTGAAAGGCTTCGCGAACATCGCAAAACCCTTGCACGATCTGACAAAGAAGGGAGAACCTTTCGCCTGGACTGAACCCCGACACATCGCATTCACCACTCTCAAAGCCAAACTCACCTCCGCCCCAGTCATCGCCTTTCCAGACTACAACCTACCATTCCGCCTGTACACGGACGTCTCCCTCCACGCAATGGGGGCAGTCCTTGCACAAGTACAGGACGGCCGCGAACACATCATCGCCTGTGCCAGCCGCACCCTCAACTCGGCGGAAAAAAATTACGCGGCCACCAAACGTGAATGCCTAGGGATAATATGGTCACTGGAGTACTTCCGCTCATACATCTCAGGCACCCATGTGATCATCATCACGGACCACCAGTCCCTACAATGGTTGCGCCAGTCCAACACCACGAACGCCCAGCTCACTAGGTGGCGCGAAACCTTAGAAGAATACGATTTTGAAATATCGTACCGTCCAGGCAAGCTCCACACGAACGCCGACGCCCTATCAAGACTACCCATTAATGCCATCACACCAGAACCCGACCTGATTAAGATGTGGCAAGACAACCAACGCCCTACCTGGATTCCGCCTCATATTTTCAGCAAGCTCCACCTGCATGGCGAACACTTGTTTGACCCTAACGGCCACATAGTCCTAAGCCCCACAGCCGCCCATGACACCATGCTCCACCTCCATGCCAACAACGGAATCCACTTGGGCACCAAGAAACTCACCCAAGTGTTCAACGACATATACTGGACACCGAACCCCACCACCATCGCCAAAACCATCGTGCAATCCTGCCGAGCCTGTGCGCTAGGAAAAGATATCACCCGCACACCAGGCCCATCCGGAAAACTTATGGCCACTAAACCTTGGCAACTGCTATCCCTTGACGTCGTCGGACCACTCACCCCCAAGGCAGGATATAAATATATTATCACCTTCGTCGACGTCTACTCAAAATTCATCATAGCTTGTCCTGCTAAAGATCACAGTGCAGTATCTGTCGCTGATGCTTTGACTCGCCACGTGTTCCCATATTTTGGCATTCCCCAGGCATTGCATTCCGACAATGCACCAGAATTCACCGGAAAAGTCTGGCAGGAATTAGCTAAAATATTCGGATTCCACATCTCCCACTCATCCCCCTACTGGCCACAAGGCAACAGCATTTGTGAAAGAAGCCATCGCTCCCTCCTAAATCAAGTCCGCACTCGCATCACACAAACAGGAAATGAAGACTGGCCTGCCCACGTCAAAATAGTTCAATGGGGCTTGAACACATGCCCGCGAGAAGACGGCATAACACCACACGAGCGAGTATTCGGGAAACCCCGCTCCTCCTCCCGCTCCGCCACCACCTCCAGCCACCCTCCCCACCCTCCCCCACTGACCCCCTCCACCATCTCAAACGACGCCTCCACCACCTACAAGCACAACAAGACCTGACACCCGATACCATCCACACCAACCCCTACAAAACAGGAAAATCCGTCGTCGTCGCCCAACTACCTACTCCTAACAAAATGGCACCACGATTCATCGGACCCTTCACCATAACTCAAGTCCCCAACCCGTATCAAGTCATCATCAATCAACACGGCCAGCAGCGCACGTATCGCAACCGCCACGTGCGACCCTTCTACCCACCCAACAATAACCACACGCCCAGCACCCCTACCCGACCACCTGGCCATGACGACACTTCCGGAAATTACCACGCCTACTACTTCTCACCCCCACCCAGTACCTCACCTACCACCTCACTACCCCCACCACCCCCGACCTTGACCCGACTCAACCGCCGCCCTCACCACCACCCCCCTCCAGCACCTCACCTACAATCACCCCACCCCCCACCACCCCAGATCCTGACTCACCTCAGCCGCCGCCTACACCACCACCACCACCCACCACCACCACATGCTCAACAACGCCCACACCACACTCCCCCACCCATTCACGCACCACCCCTCACACCACACCTCCTCCATCCCCTACCTCTCCATCAACCCAAACCACTGCCTCCTCAAACCATACTCCTCCACCTTCGCCCACCTGCGCCCGCACCACGCCCAGAACCACCCAAGCAAACGCACCCGCCCTACCCAGCGACCATGCTCACTATACCCGCCACACAACCAGGCCACCCCCTCACCTCCCACCACCCGTACACCCTCACCAACACCACGTGCTCAGCCACCCTCACCACCCACACCCACCCTTACCACCACCACTACTAGATCAGGCCGCCTTTCACGCCCACCACCCAGATATACACCAACACCACCCCCCGGTAACCAGCCAACCAACCATACCCCACCACAAAGACCCCCTACCCCAAACACCTCCCCCATCACTCTCCCTCTCCACCAAGCACGATGGAAAAACCCCAAGTCCCAATTCCCCAAAGTCAAATCCCCTAACCACCGACCCATCCCCCATATAAGCACCAACCCGCCAACCCTAGCCAGCATTCAGCTACAGCCGCCCCACCAAGCAGCAACCATCAGCATGAAAATCACCCGCGTCCAGTGGCTATCTCACGGCCAGCCGCCCATCAGAATCCGACAGACGCACCAGCTTCTTCGCCGTCTACGCCGCACGAACCACCCAACCTCCATCAGGCTGTTCATCAACCCAGCCCACGAAACAACCAGAATGACCAACCACTGGACCAACCTCCTGCATCACCTCACCCCAGTCAACATGACACCAAACACCATCACCTACCACCTGCAGTCACGGGGTCGTGACTTTTTCACGAACGACGGTGGTAAAATGCCCGCGACCGGACCTTCCGCCCCGCCACCCCCCACACCACCACCGGGCCACCACCACCCCACCACCCGAGGAGGAGATAACGGTCAGATTAGTGACCCGGGACAAGAGGGTCATCCGACCACCTCTGACCTGGGCCCCTTCTCCCCGCAACTACCTCAACACCAGGTGAGCCCAGACCCGCAACAAGTTATACGGCGGGTTAACCCTCGACAGCAGTGGGGTGGGACTGATACGTCAGTCCCTCGTAGTCTTGTGGTGACGACCACAACTTCACCCCAACGGGACAGGAGGTCCCTAGGTGAGCCACGGGGTGTTTCCACCTACTGCCACCGCGAGCCACGAGGAAGTCCCTTCCTCAGCCGCAGTAACCCACGTGAGCCACGAGGGGCTTGTCTCCTCTGCCACAGTGAGCCACGAGGGCGTAATACCCTCTGCCACTATCAGGACAGGAGGTCCTTTGACGAGGGAAGAGAGCCCTCTATAACAAATAGGGCAGGAGGCCCAATAGTGGATTGTACGGGGCTCACGCCCCTAGCCACTCTAAGGGTAAGAGACCCTCACACACCGCCACAAGTGGGTCCCAGTACCGATCAACCTGGTGCCACGGCAATTATAAAGACAAGAGAGAGAGTTGCCTCTGTGCTACCCTCCATAAGTGTAAGACAGACCATGGCCTCCGTGTGTCCTCTAGAGCCAGCTAACTCCTGCAGGAGTAGCCGGACACCACCCGGGGGAGTTACCCCTAAAGTGTCACCTGAACAGAGGCCTGGTCCCAGTCGGGACCTACCTCCTACCCCCGGGAAATTCTTGTCTTCCCCAGGTACCAGCGGGAGACGAGGCCGCAGCCCACACCTGACGGCGCATTCCCCGGTAGACTTCCGCAGTCCTCGGACCCCTAGGCGAGCCCGGCAACCCGTCAACGCCGACCTCCCCCTGCCGCAGACCCTACGACGTCAGGCCCGTCTGCTACACCTGTTTGGCCCCAGTCCCTAGGGCCAACACAGACAGGCCTCCCTTCACAGTGACCAGAGGAGGGCCTATAACAGGTCGAGACCCCAGGCAAGAGGGTCTCCCTGCACCGTGACCAGAGGAGGACCTACAACAGGTCGAGACCCCAGGCAAGAGGGTCTCCCTGCACCGTGACCAGAGTGGGGACCTACACCTTACAGTGACAAAGTGATATCGCCCCAGAAACTCGGGCAAGAATAGTGACTTCCCCTTCCCTGTACTGATCCAGTGACAGAGTGAACCAGCGGGAATACACCAAAAAGTGTCCGTAAATACCTTCCCCTAACAAAGACTATAAGTTCTGGGTTCATCCGAACAGCGCTATCCCAAAGTCCAATCTAGAGTAGTCCCCCCCCCATTGTCAGTGTACGCACGGGCGAGAGTTGCCGCGCCGAGCCTAAACAGTGAACTCTAGTGCTCTACCTCCCTTGCTAACTTATAGTAATAATCCCTCCTCGGCTCATCAAGCCCAGACATCTCCATTGCCCCGACACGCTAAGACCTTTTGGACTTTGATACAAGTGAATCCCATCCACTTACGGACTCTTAACCTATTATAAAGCATAATTAAGGAGTGTGTGAATATCCCATATTACATTAACGTAACTCTGTATGTCTGTATCCTCTGTTTATAATACCATCCTATGTGATATTGTTAAGGTGTTGTAATTAAGGTAATAGATGTGTTAAAGGTGGACTGCCTAGTTTTTATGTCCTGTTCCCTTGTTAGTGCATTACTTCCGGTCCGGAAAAAGGACCCCGTTCAGTAGCTAGTGTCTTTAGTACGAGGAGTCGGCCTAAAAACACTCAGCATAACAAATATGATTCGTGAAAGGTGTGGAGTGAGGAAGTCGGTGGACACCAGAACTGAAGAGAGTGTACTGACATGGTATGGTCATGTGGAAAGAATGGATAACAATAGAGTGGTGAAAAAGGTATATCAGAGCGAATTTGAAGGAGGGAGAAGGCGAGGTAGGCCAATAAGAAGTTAGAGAGATATGGTGGATGAGTGTTCGAGGAAAAGAGGTTTGGAAGTCGGTGAGGCTAGGGAACTGTCATGAGATCGAACTGGCTGGATAAATGTTGTGAGGAGAAGTGCATGATCAAGGATTTTGGCACCCCTGTTTACCGTGGCAGCTTCCGGTTTGACTCAATCGGATACGTTTGTGTGAAGGTAGAGAATGTGGTCAATGTTTTTGACGTATCCGATAGAGCCAGGATTCCGGGGGCTTGAATGATGAGTTAATGGAAGCATGGACCATTGGATTGAACAAATTTGGGCTGTCTGGACATTGCTACTCCTCACCCTGCCCTTGGGTCGGAAAGGAGGTCCGGATGATGATGATGATGATGTTTTTAAGTTCTTTCTATTATTCAAGTTCTCCATTGCACTGCCTGAAAATTTAGGCTACTACTTTTTCTCTTTAGTTCCGTACCTCTCTAGTGCTGTTTTGGTGCAAGTCGCATGGATTTTTCGTTCATCTGTTTTCTGTTTTCCTCTGTATCGTCCTCTAGCTGTAAGTAATATAATATATTTATCCTTTGACTCCCTATGCCCTTGCAGTTCAGTTGATGGTCTGGTGTAGTTAGATTGGAGGTTTGATTTGACTACTAACCAAGGAGACCCACTATTAACTCATAACACTCATTCGAATTTTATGCATCCACGACTTGGTACTTGTGTCATGGGAGAGACTCAGTTCCTTTAGGTTAAAACAAACAAATTTTTAAAAAGAGAATTTATACGAGGGAATACTTTCTCGGCAGCGATATTCGCTAAAGACCCAGCAGGAATGGATTGACTAACTGTCCAATTTTTCTGAAGTTATCCAGGTACTTGACCTATTTTCTTCTTGCCCATCATCACAGAAAACGTTTTAGTGGGTAACTACTCAATTTGCAAACTCCTCGTTCAAAAAAAAAAAAAAAATTGTTTCGCAATGTTAATAACACTGATTCACGGCAAGGTTAGGGTTATGGGTAAGGGGAAGTTCAAAGCCAAACTAAAGTGGGGTACAAGCCCCCCTCCCCCAGTAGCACAACACAAACTGCTACAATACTCAGTGCTGCCCCCCCCCCCAGTAGCACAACACAAACTGCTACTATACTCAGTGCTGCCCCCCCCCCCCCGACTGTTGTATGCCGTCGCACACACTGCACACCAGACAATGATGCCCCCCACATTTCAGCCCCGGCTATTGGTGATCCTGCTGCATCCAACGAATTGGAACAAATAAATTCATCAAGCTCGATGGTAATCGTGATGATGATGATGATGACAGTGCCTCACACTTCCCAACAAAGGAGCGTGCTGAACTGGTGGTCACCAACCCAACATCCAGGCGCCAAGTTCCAAATACCCAGATCGACCCTCCACAATTAATTCCCAATCCTCATGTCCTGATGACCCTTCCCCTACCTTCACCACCCACACCCCTCCTGTGGCCCCATACCCCCCTCCCTGGCCCCAGTTCCCTCTTGTCATAACACGAGACCAATATATGCACCTGGTAATCCCCTCCACATGCACACCTGCTGCCCGTGGTGTCTGGCGCTAGCGTGCATCCACCCACCACCTCATCATTCAACACCCTGAAGCTGTTTGCCTTATGTCTCCTGCACCTCCTAACATCTACGTCGACAGAAATTATTCCTATCTCATCCAGACCTTAATACTGAGGGGCTTTGGGGCATCAGATTTATACTTAATTTCCCCCCAAAAGATGCCGGAGTATTTATTTAAACCCTGGCAGCTCACTATTCATTACAATCCTGTTCGACATACCTGGTGTCAAGCAGGTATGTCGCCTGTACAACTCCCTGGGAGAACCCATCAACCATGCCATTACTGTATGGGAGGGAGAGGACTCCCTCCCTCCCGGATACCATTATGAGCTACTCCTTCCCCCCTGTTCTTCGTAGAGGCCACGCCATCACAACCCTTGTGTTATCGCTGTTATGAGTTTGGCCACATGTCATGCTACTGCCGGTCTGCAAAACAGTGTGGTCTGTGTAGTGGCCCCCAATCAACCACAACCTGCAATGTCAGGCACTCCACCACCGTTCACTCTCCAAGTCACCATGCACCTGACCCTCACTCATCTGACATCCTGGAACTGCCCCTACCACCCACACCATCAATCTGGACTAATCCCATGGCTGCCCACCCTTGTCTCTTACATTCACCACAGTTTCAGTGCCCTCGGTGTGGGCATGAGGGTGTCACTGCTTGGCACCTGGACTGGCCAAGTCACCACTCAGCCTGCCTTGCCCCTACCCCCACCTGCACCCCTGCTCCTGATCATCATCTGATACACCCTCCCACCACTGGTTCTACATCATGCCCCCCTCTTCGTTCCCCCTCAGCCCCTGCCCATCTCTGAGCCCCGAAACAAGCTGCTCACCCCTCTCCCCCTCCCTCACTGCCCCACCCATCAAACCATCAACTGCAACTCCTGCAACAACAGTACAAGGAACTTCGCAGTAGAGAGGTGTATGGTATGTAGGAGGACTACTTGGCCTTGACAGCAGGTTGTGAAGCCTATGCCCAGAGTCAGACATTAAAAAAAAAAAAAAAAAAAAAAATCTACTCTCTCACCTTAATATTCCTTCTCAGCCTACCCGACACCTCCCATAAACCAGCTGCTGTTATCTCTGTTGCTTCCCTCCCTCCCGTCTCACGACCATCCAGCGTTGTCTCTGCACCTGTGTCGCAGCCTCACCCTTTCACACAAGCCTTCTCTGGGTGCACTCCCTCACCCAATCCTTTCCCACATACATCCTCACCTCTCTGACACCCCCTCCCCTCCCCCTTCCTACCTCCACCTCCCTCTCTCCTGGCAACCACACATATGGGACCTCCCTCTCTCCTACCTCCCCATCCACTCTCCTCCTCCTTTCCCCCACTTCCCCAACCATCCGTTCCCCAACCCTCTCATGGCACTTCTCCGTCTCCCCCCTCGTCCTAATGGCTCCTAAACCCAGACAATATAAAATGTTATTTTGGAACATACAGAGCGTCAACCTCCGCCTGGTTGACCTTTCTCATTGTGCTTCATCACAGCACCCTGCTGTTATCTGCCTTCAGGAGGCTTTCCCTCACTCTCGTTGCCCATGACCCCCACCCAGGCTTCGGGGATACTACTGCTATCATACTCAATCTGGCCAAGGCCTGGTTATATACATTCGTCACTCTATTCATCACACCCTCATTACCAAATCACATGCCTCTTCTCACTCCTCCCTCTTTCACTTATTTTGCCTCACTGTCAACGATGCTTCTTTGTATGTATGTATAACGTTTATCTCAGTCAACTGGGGGTGACCCCACCACTTTACCTAACCGCCACTCCTCACCTATCTTTTACATGGGCTATTTTAATGGTTCTCATCCGTCATTTGGTGGTTCCCGTGCTTCTCCTGCTAGTCATCATCTCAACGATTTTGCCAATAATCATCATCTGCATCCATTCCCCAGTCCTCATCCCACTCATGTTGGGGGAGGCTATCTTGATCTCGTCCTTAGTAGCAACGTGGTACAATATGCTGTCACTATTGATATTGTCCCTTCTCATATCTCTGACCACAATGCCATCCTTGCCACATATTCCATTCCCATAGTACACTCCCAGCACCGCCACGTCAGGAAAAAGATAAATATCCCTGCTTTGCTGCAACCAACTTTCAAGGACATGATAACCATCTTATTTGCCAGTCACTTATTCACCAAATCAACTGAACTTTACGCCACCCTAGTTACCGTAGTACAGACCTTCTGTGATCACTAAGTGCTGCAACTCAACCATACGAAAACCTCTGCCCCAAGGCTGGGGATTGAGTTCGGGATTGCCGTCTATGTGACAGCGAGCTGGAAGTGTGGCGACCAGCGGCTGTGTACCATGCTGACCGCACCGCTGACAATTTCCACTCCTATCTCACCACAGCCAGGTCCTCCCATGACCTAAAACACAGTGTTTGCCAGGAGTATTGGCATGACTTTCCCCAGCATATTAACGGACACACTCCATGATCTAAGTCTTGGGGGCCTATTAACAGGTTTGCTCTGTCACGTTAGTCCCCCTCCCCTGCTATCCACCACAATCCTGAGGAATATGCCAATAACCTAGCTGACAAATGGTCAACCCAATCTCAGTTGACATCCCTGCCTCCTCACATCAAGGCTTGCCTCTTGGCTGCTTGTGGAAACAGGCTAGCATGTATTGCAGAGGCTCGCTCCACTCCCTCTCCCCTCAATGATAACCCCATCATCGGTGGTGAGTTGCACCTTGTGCTATTGCAAGGCACTGCAACTTCCCTGGGTGATGACTGGATTACCAGTGCCACACTGAGACTCATTGCTAGAGTCCCTGGCAATCCCTTTATCTCGCTCTAAACCTGAGTCTTTCTGAAGGTAGTCCCCCTGCAGACTGGACCCGTGGCACCATCATCCCCATCCCTAAGCCTAATTCCTCTGATTTCTGTCCAATTTCCCTAAATTCTTCCATCTGCAAAGTCCATGAGAGAATTCCTTCAGCAAGGCTCTGCCATTTTCTTCAGGACCAGCTCTCTCCACATCTTTTTGGTTTCCTCCCAGGCCAAAGCACACAACATTGCCTTGCAGAATTACTCACACACTTCATATCCTCCTCCTGTGCAGCCTTCACTGACCTCAAAACCGCATTCAACGTCACATACCGTGATATCATCCTTGACGAACTTGCCCACCTGGGTGTCTCTGGCCACTTGTTCTGCTGGCTGGAAAGCTACCTGTCCCATCCTCACTCTCGGGTGCTGTTTTGTGTAGTGGTTAATGATTACAGACCCTTCAATCTTGGCACACCTCAGGGTGGGGTACTAGCCCCTTTCTGTTCAATCTCCTTATGAATAGACTCCGCCTTTTAGTTGCTATCCCTGACTCCTCTCTGATTTGAACCTATGCTGATGATATCTGCATCCACTCCCCCTCTCCCATCACTCTTCAATGTCTCCTAGTTAAGTTTGGCCAGGCTGCACATGCTTGTGAGTATATTATTATCAACACGGTCAAAAATCAATCTGTTTACAAGATCCCTCACTCATAGGCTTGCTTGCACAACCATAACTCTCCTCAGCTCTCATCCTGGAGCAGTGCAGGAATATACTTACCTTGGAATTCCCCTCTTTTCCCTCTTTATCCTTTCTCAGTTTGTCTCCACTATCTGCACCTGCCTCCACTGTAGGTTTAAACTGCTTGCCATGCTCATTTGTGACACATGAGTTTAGCATCACTGTCCTTCGATCATTTTTCCTGTTATATATTTGCTCCCTTGTTGTTTATCATGCTATCCCTCTCTCTCTTGTCCTCTCAGCACAGCTCCGACAACTGGAAGTGGTACAAAATCGGGCAGTCCGTCTCATTCTCTGCTGCTTCAGGTCTACCAGAGTAGTCAACATGCTCCATGAACTCAATCTGTGTCCCATCACTGATCACATTCACATGCTTGGAGTCTGCTTTGCCACACAGTGTCTGACCATGTTTGTCTCCTACTTCATCCTTTTCCTCCTCAAGTAGTTGACATTCTCTCAGATTCCACTCACCTAGATCGGATCCAGCCTACTCACGTGCCAGGCCTGGCATCCTTGCTAAAAACAATTCGTTCGGCACTCAACTGTCCTCTCCAGCTTTCTGCCAGTGAACCCGCCAGTATCCGTGCTGATCTTGTCACTCCCATCCCTACTGACCCTTTGCCAGCTATCTGGATTCGTACGACTCCTGCTGTGCACTGCACACCTTCTGCCACTGCTTCTGACCGTTTACCAATCCCGTCACAGCTCTCCATCACTGAAACCCTTAACTCCATAGCTCTCACCTATCCTTCCCATCTTATTCCCGTCTACACTGAAGGTTCTGTCCTCGCTAACGGCCAGGGGGAGCTGCTTGCATTGCCATTACCAACTTTGCTTTCCCATTCTTCTCCACCTCCCACCACCTTTCTAACTGGGCCAGCAATACTCTGTGTGAACTATCTACCATACACTCTGTTCTTGACTTTCTTCGCTCTCATCACCTAGCAGGCAGGTCTCATCATCAGCGATTCCCAGGCTGCCCTTGCCTTACTTCCCAACCCGCTCCCCCAGTGCACCTCCCCTCCCCTCACCACCCTTTATTTCAGCCTCCATCAGGCTGATGCTCTAGGTCTCAGGGTTTCTTTTATTTGGATCCCAGCCCATGTTGGTCACATCCGCCACGACCAGGTAGATCGCCTGGCCCGAGCTGCCTGTAACCTCCCTCTAGCTGCCATCCGCCTCCCATGTCCACGACAATTGTCTGGAGAATCCTTCTTGAGGAGTCCAGGGAGGACCTAGACCTACGTACTGATGCTGAACGTCCCACTAGTGTCTCCATCCAGCACTATGACACCAACCGTGGCATGAGACACCTACAGTATGGCAAGGACCCCACCCTCACCTGTTGCTGTGATGTGGCCATCGCCCGTAGTCACCTGGGGTATCGCTCCCAAGGGGCAATTACCGGACGACTAACCGTCAAAAGGCTATGTAATCTTTGTCACATCATATTGGTAACTGTCAATTTATTGCCCCCTCCAGACCCTTTGGTCTCTTGTTTTCTGCTTTGTGTACCTACTTCATCACACATCTCTCTCTCTCTCTCTCTCTCTCTCTCTCTCTCTCTCTCTCTCTCTCTCAGTATATATAAATATATATATATATATATATATATATATATATATATATATATATATATATATATATATATATATATATATTGTTACATTGCCTATGATTTCATCATCCTTTGTGTAATTTTAACGCACAGTTGCTGCATGTTTGATCACGAGCGTGTTCTGCCTCAGTCCCCCCCTTCTACCGTTATAGTAGAGTAAGTCGTTCTCTCTGTTATTCAGAGCGGGATTTTCAG
Organism: Coenobita brevimanus; assembly: GCF_032717465.1. Lineage (NCBI taxonomy): Eukaryota > Metazoa > Arthropoda > Malacostraca > Decapoda > Coenobitidae > Coenobita > Coenobita brevimanus. The sequence continues at coordinate 8,767,634 of NC_136997.1, forward strand.
CTCTTTGTCCACATGGCTTCAATTGAGCGTCCTTCTTACAAGTTGTATCAAGCTCTGCCGGCCCCTATATAATGAGCTCAGTCTCTGCATCATTGCCACTTAGATCTGCTCCTCATTTTGTTCACATCTCTGTCCTCCCCTGTACAGTTATTATTATTGTGAGTGCTCAGGAAATCTTCAAACATCTAGCAGCTGTGTGTAATTTGAGTATAACTGTTGTATTTTTTCTTGTACTGTATAGCATAAGTTTAATTTGTAGGCCTAGTGAAGTTTTTGTAATTCATGTAGAGATCTTTATGTCCATCAGTTTTAATATTATTTTGTATCTGTAATAATTTATCTTGCATTCACTGAGTATTATCTGGTATCTCATTTTATCAGGGCTGACTTAGATAAATTTACTCTTGCTAATTTCGTGTTAATAGAGGCTATTGCAGTTAACCATATATTTAACCTGTTTATTTGCCATTACATTATCCTTATGAGTCCTGAATGTTTTGTTGTTAGTTTGAGCATTAAACTTTAACTTGTAATTTTACCTAACTCTTTTGTTTTGAACCTGGAACTTTACGGGACAGTAGTGATTTTTAGCATTCTCACTTAAAGTGTACATTATCTTTCTCTGTTCCGTAACATAAATTTGGCGACCTCATATCAGGATATTCAGGATATTATCATAAGGATATTGCTTGATATTTTGTGAGTGTTACTTATTCATGATGGCTACTATTACTACACTTGATGAAGCCAAAGACTTTTTGTCAAATGTGCAAACAGTGTGTGATATAGAAAACAGAACAAAGAATGAACTTAAGCTTGTTGCTCAACAATTGGGAATTGCCGTTCGCTCTCATCATTCTAAAGATCAAATTGTTGACATGATTAATGAAAGCTTGTTTAATGTAACTCCTCCAAATGAGCAAACGCAGATTGAATTAGCTAAGTTACAGCTAGCCCTGCAGGAGGCTCGTGTGAAGGAAGCTGAATTTCAAGCACAGGCTAAGGAGGCTGAATTTCAGGCAAAAGCTAAGGAGGCTGAGGCACAAGTTGAAATTGCTAGGATTCAGGCAGACCATGAGTATCGCATGAAACATGGTGGAACTGGATCATCTAGCTCTGATGATTTTGATGTGGCTAAAAATGTTAAACTTGTCCCTCCTTTTAATGAATCTGATTTAACAAAGTATTTTCAGTTGTTTGAGAGGGTAGCTACAGGTTTTAATTGGCCTAAGGAGTCTTGGCCAGTACTCCTTCAAACTGTTCTCACCGGTAAAGCTCAAGTAACTTGTGCATCTTTGCCTCAGGATCAGTCTGATAATTATGATGTAGTTAAGAGCTTGATTCTTAAGGCCTATGAGCTTGTTCCTGAAGCTTATAGAGTAAAATTTAGGACAACTTACAAGCAAGATAAGCAATCCCATGTTGAGTATGCAAAAATCAAAGAAGATTTGTTAGAGCAGTGGTTAAATTCTAAGAATGTGGATTCTGATTTTGGTAAATTTAAGCAGATGATTTTGCTGGAGGATTTCAAAAGGTGTATTTATAAAGATGTAAGCCTATATCTTGATGAGAAAAGAATAGATAATTTGTCTGATGCTGCAGTTTTAGCTGATGAGTATGTTCTCACTCACAAGAGATATTCTAGAGAAAAAGGGAAAGCTGAGAGTAAGTACGTTGCCTCTACTCAGAGTACAGGTAACAGGAAAGAAAATAAAGATGATGTTTCTCAGGAAGTAAATACCAGCTTCACCTCTAGATTTCAGAAAAGTAAATGTACTTATTGTAGTAAGCTTGGTCATACTACGGAGAAATGTTTCAGGAGACAGCGTGATGTGAACAAAAAGAAGTCTTTAAATATTCAGTCAATTGGTCTAGTGTCCACTCTTGAGAGTTCCCAGAATTCTTTAACTGAGTTAACTGAACCTGCTTTGAGGGGTAACTTAAATTCTCATGATGGAGCTCCTCTTTTGAGCAGTAACGTGGGTGACACTCTCAAGAGTTCATGTGCTAATTTCCTGTCTGATGGTTTTGTCAGTCCTCTGGACAGTAATGACAGGAAATCAGTTCAAATATATCGTGATACAGGTGCTTGCCAATCCCTTATGCTGACCAGTGTTCTAGGCTCTAATGTTAATTCCCCTGGTGAAACTGTAATCTTACAAGGTGTAGAGAATAATTACTTCTCTGTCCCTCTGTGCAGAGTGAATTTAGAGTCTGGTTTTGTTAATGGTTCCGTTATGGTTGGGTTGGTTGAGACACTCCCAATGTCAGGTGTAACTTTCTTACTTGGAAATGATATTGGTGGAAGTCAAGTGTGTCCAGCTCCTCAGTTGTCTAGTGAGCCAGTGGCTGCGACCCAGGATTGTGATGTCCCTGATGTGTTCCCTGCATGTGCTGTCACTAGGGCTAAGTCTAAAGTTACTGGTGATTTAGAGGATAATGATGATGATGATGTTATCCTAGCTGACACTTTTCTTGCTAATTTGGACCACTCACCAGATGAGGCAGTACCCCGTAGTGTTGATAATTTGTCTCGTCAAGAGTTGGTTGAGTTGCAGGTTGCTGACCATGAGTTGAAAGGTCTAGCTAACTCTGCTTACAGTGAAGAAGAGTCAGCCGGTGCTTCTACTTGTTATTATGTAAAGTCAGGAGTACTTATGAGGAAGTGGAGACCCCCAACAGCATCAGCCGACTGTGAATGGGAGGTTGTACATCAAGTTGTCATCCCTCGTGTTTGTAGGCAGGATATCATTAGAGTGGCTCATGATTCCAGTTTGGCAGGACACCTTGGAGTGAGGAAGACTGTGGCACGCATTTTGAAACACTTCTACTGGCCAGGTATCTTCAGGGATGTTTCCTGGTATTGTAAGTCTTGTCACACCTGTCAAGTTGTGGGCAAGTGTAATCAGACCGAAAAGGTTGCACCTCTAGTTCCCATTCCTCCTTTTGAGGCGCCTTTCATCCGTGTGTTGGTGGATATTGTGGGCCCTCTTCCTAAGACTTCTTCAGGATTTTCTTATGTGTTGACCATGATTGATATGGCTACTCGTTATCCTGAAGCCATTCCACTTAGAAATATCTCAGGAAAGAACGTGGTTAAGGAAATGCTAGGGTTCTTCACAAAGTTTGGTCTGCCCAAGGAGGTACAGTCAGACCGGGGAAGTAATTTCATGTCAGACGTTTTCAAGCAGTCTCTGAAAGAGTTGGGCATCACCCAGATCACGTCTTCAGCTTACCATCCCCAGACCCAAGGAGCGTTGGAGAGATATCATCAAACACTCAAATCGATGCTCAAGAAATACTGTTTGGAACATCGGAAAGACTGGGATAAAGGTCTTCCATTCGTTGTGTTTGCTGCAAGAGAATCTCCAAATGAATCACTGGGCTTCTCACCTTTTGAACTACTGTTTGTCCATGAAGTAAGAGGACCCCTTAAGTTACTCAAGGAAAGCTGGCTGTCGGAGGAAGATGACGTCAACCTGCTGGAGAATGTGATGAAGTTCAAAGAACGGCTGTCCACTGCTTTACAGCTGGCGAGAGAGAATTTAGGAGCTCCTCAGGAGAAGATGAAGATTTGTTATGATAAGAAGTCCAGGTTACGCCACTTTCAGCCAGGAGATCAGGTTTTGATTCTGCTACCAGTTCATGGGCAACCTCTTCAAGCCAAGTTTAGTGGCCCTTATTTCGTGGAGAAGAAACTCAGTGATGTCAACTATGTCATCGCCACACCAGATCGTAGAAAGAACAAGCAACTATGTCACATCAACATGCTAAAGTTGTATCACAGGCGGGACGAAAATAACCCAGTCTGCACTGTAGCTGTTCCACCCGAGTCTGCAAGTGAAGTTCTCCCATGCAGTATGAACCTGAGTGATAGTTTGGGGAAGAATCCTGATATCATGAATGATCTCCAGACTAAGCTTTCTCATCTAGCTCCCGAGGAAAGGCAGGAGTTTTCGGCATTACTGCAGGAGTACCCGCAAGTGTTCCGTGCCACTCCAGGAAGAACTACTGTGTTGATGCATGATGTCGAGGTTGGAGACGCAAAGCCAATTAAACTGCCTCCTTACCGTGTGAACCCAGTGAAAGTTCCTCTCATCCAGAAGGAGCTTGGCTACCTGTTGGACCACAAGATGATTGAGCCCTGTCAGAGCGAGTGGAGTTCTCCTGTCACTCTAGTCCCTAAGCCAGGTGGGTCACAGAGGCTTTGCATCGACTACAGACATGTTAATCAGATAACTAAAACAGACACTTACCCTCTCCCTCGTGTGGAAGATTGCATAGACAAGATCGGAAAGGCTAGGTACATAAGTAAGTTTGATTTGTTAAAGGGATACTGGCAAGTACCTATGACTGAACGTGCTAGGGAGATCTCATGTTTTGTAACACTAGGAAAGGCTTTTGCATGTTCTGTAATGCCGTATGGTATGAAGAATGCACCAGCCACATTTCAGAAGCTCATGAATGTTGTAACAGAGGGTTTGGCAGGGTGTGTTGTTTATATTGATGATGTATTAATCTTCAGTGACAACTGGAAAGATAACCTATGCCATGTCAGTAAATTTCTTGACCGTTTAGTTTATGCTAATCTTGTAGCTAATTTATCGAACTGTGAGTTTGGTCAAGCTAAAGTTCAGTACCTTGGGTATGTAATTGGTGATGGACATGTTGCACCACCAGGAGCTAAGGTTCAGGTTATAAGTGATCTTCCCAGACCTAAAAGTAGGAAAGAGCTACAAAGATTTTTGGGAATGGTAGGTTATTACAGGAGATTTGTTCTTGACTTTTCTATTCTTGTATCACCACTTACAGACCTACTGAAAAAGGGAGTTGAATTTCTCTGGACCGATAACTGTGAATCCTCTTTCAACAAACTTAAAGCTATTCTATTAAGTCAGCCAGTGCTCGCTACTCCAAATTTTGCTAAGCCTTTTACGATGGCTGTTGATGCAAGTGATACAGGAGCTGGGGCTGTTTTGCTGCAAGAGGATGATCAGGGTATTGAACATCCTGTATCTTATTACAGTAAGAAGTTCACTCCAGCTCAAAAGAACTACTCCACTATTGAGAAAGAGCTTTTGGCCTTGATTTTGGGTTTACAGCAGTTTTCATTTTATTTGTGTTCTGGTTTTGACCCCATAGTCATTTATACCGATCATAACCCACTGAAATTCCTTAGTAAGTTTAAAGATAAAAATCAGAGATTGACAAGATGGAGTCTACTTCTTCAGGAGTATTCATTAGACATACAACATGTCAAGGGGAAAGAAAATGTTATTGCAGATTGCTTATCTAGACTTTAGACAGATTGTTTTAGAGTAATAAGAAATTTCCTTTGTAAATTTCTTTTTCTTTGTGGGGAGGTGTTACATAACCTATGATTTCATCATCCTTTGTGTAATTTTAACGCACAGTTGCTGCATGTTTGATCACGAGCGTGTTCTGCCTCAGTCCCCCCCTTCTACCGTTATAGTAGAGTAAGTCGTTCTCTCTGTTATTCAGAGCGGGATTTTCAGCTCTTTGTCCACATGGCTTCATTTGCGCGTCCTTCTTACAAGTTGTATCAAGCTCTGCCGGCCCCTATATAATGAGCTCAGTCTCTGCATCATTGCCACTTAGATCTGCTCCTCATTTTGTTCACATCTCTGTCCTCCCCTGTACAGTTATTATTATTGTGAGTGCTCAAGAAATCTCCAAACATCTAGCAGCTGTGTGTAATTTGAGTATAACTGTTGTATTTTTTCTTGTACTGTATAGCATAAGTTTAATTTGTAGGCCTAGTGAAGTTTTTGTAATTCATGTAGAGATCTTTATGTCCATCAGTTTTAATATTATTTTGTATCTGTAATAATTTATCTTGCATTCACTGAGTATTATCTGGTATCTCATTTTATCAGGGCTGACTTAGATAAATTTACTCTTGCTAATTTCGTGTTAATAGAGGCTATTGCAGTTAACCATATATTTAACCTGTTTATTTGCCATTACATTATCCTTATGAGTCCTGAATGTTTTGTTGTTAGTTTGAGCATTAAACTTTAACTTGTAATTTTACCTAACTCTTTTGTTTTGAACCTGGAAATTTACGGGACAGTAGTGATTTTTAGCATTCTCACTTAAAGTGTACATTATCTTTCTCTGTTCTGTAACAATATATATATATATATATATATATATATATATATATATATATATATATATATATATATATATATATATATATATATATATATTTACAGTCCTGATCATAAATTATCACCTATCCTACTATACCCCGTGTGTCTCAGGCTGCCTCCTTTATGCGCGGCAAGTCTCAGTGGAGTAAGAGGGGCTGAGGGGGAGGGGCCAGAGAGAGAAGGGAAGGTGGGTAGGGGGACGAGTGATGGTGTGGGGGTGGAGTGAGGGAGGGGACTTAGGGTAGGTAGGGGAGGGAGAATGAAATGCGATGTGGTGGTCACATTATTTGTCTATTTTCTTTCATTCAGGGCATCATATAAAGGAGTTAATATTCAGAGGATGATGCTACATTACACCTTGTATAGCGTCGTCAGATAACAAGCTTTAGTTAGATGGTGATATCAAGGGCTGGTTCGTGAGAGAACCATAGTGACGTGACAGATCAAACATTGGTACAGGGCCATCGAATCTGTGTAGGCCCATATTGTCAACGCGTGGAAGCCAGGGAACGAGAGGACACGGGACGAGTGTTAGCTGTTCAGACGAAACCAGCAAACCATCAAAAACATTGTTTCCTCGCTGCAGCAAAGATTGCAAGAAGTTATTGATGCAAGGGGCCACTGGACTACTTCCTAAGGCTTTCCGGGTTGCTTTGGCTTCACCAATGTCGGTAGATATTGACAGATATATTGTGGGAGTTTTGGTAGGATTTTGTTTAATTTTCTTTCTAACATTTTAGGAGATATATATAACATCATTATTATACCCATCCATGTGCACAGACATCAAATTTATTTACCTTTTATGCACAGTTATTTTAAATAGCCTTTTCATATACGAGATGCCATAAAATAATTGACATTTTGATGACTGTATAGAGGGAGTGTATACCGAAAGGATGATCATATTTACTGTGGACACAGCCATGTCAAAAGTTGCGAATAATATTTAGTTTCAAAATTAATTACATGTAAGGGTAGAGGGCGTCTCAGATAAACACTACGGAAGTCAAAGCCATCCAGACTCCGTTCTGCGTCCGAAGTAAAAAGACACGAATAAACACAAATATCTGGCTCCGCACTAATATTTGAGCTGTCACGTCAGCATATTTCTCTCACGAGCCAGCCCTTGACATCACACTTATCTAAAGCTTGTTATCTGACGCCGCGATACAGGATGTAATGCAGCATTATCTACCGAACATTTACTCCTTTATATCCTCCCATGAATGGGGGAAAAAAAAAAAAATAGACAATTTGACCAGCACTTCGCATTTCATTCTCTCTCCCCTACCAGCCCTCCCGCCACTCCGTATATATATATATATATATATATATATATATATATATATATATATATATATATATATATATATATATATATCATCCATTCCTACATTGCTCCATGTGGAGCGTAGGAACCCGGGGCTAGGCAGTTGGTTCAGACATTTAAGATCAGTGATCAGCCTCACTCGTCCCTGAGTGGCATTACAAGAGCAATATATATATATATTATTACATAGCCTATGATTTCATTATCCTTTGTATAATTCGAACGTACAGTATGCTGCATGTTTGATCACGATTCGCCTTGTGGCTTCCATAGTGACCAGACTTGCGTATTCTACCTCACTCCACCCTTCTCCCCCTTATACTAGAGTAAGTCGTTCTTTCTGTTGTTCAGAGCAGAATTGTCAACTCTTTGTCCCCTATGGCTTCACTTGCGCATCCTTCTTACAAGTTGTATCAAGCTCTGCCGGCCCCTATATAATGTGCTCAGTCTCTGCATTAATTGCCACTTAGATCTACTCCTCATTTTGTTCACATCTCTGTCCTCCCCTATATAGTGTATTATTGTTTTTGTGAGTGCTCAGGAAGTCTCCAGCCATCTAGCTGCTGTATAATTTGAGTATAAGTGTTGTTACCATTTTTCTTGTACTGTATGGCCTAAGGCGTTGATTCGCAGGCCTGCTAAGGTTTTTGTGATTCATGTTGAGTTTTTGATGTCAGCCAATATTAATAGCATTTTGTATCTGTAATAATATATCTTGCTCTAACTGAACATTATCCGGTTTTCTCATTTATCAGGGCTGACTTAGATAAATTTGTTCTTGCTAAATTTGTGTTAATAGAGGCTATTGCAGTTAACCATATATGTAGCCTATTTTGCCATTACATTATCCTTATGAGTCCTGAATGTTTAGTTGTTAGTTTGAGCATTAAACTTTAACTTGTAATTTTACCTAACTCTTTTGTTTTGAACCTGGAACTTTACGGGACAGTAGTGATTTTAGTATTCTCACTTGAAGTGTTCATTATCTCTCTCTGTTCTGTAACATAAATTTGGCGACCTCTTATCAGGATATTCAGGATATTATCATAAGGATATTGCTTGATATTTTGTGACTGTGATTTATTCATCATGTCTACCATTACTACGCTTGATGAAGCCAAAGATTTTTTGTCAAATGTGCAAACAGTGTGTGATGTAGAAAACAGAACAAAGAATGAACTTAAGCTTGTTGCTCAACAATTGGGAATTGCTGTTCGCTCTCATCATTCTAAAGACCAAATTGTTGACATTTTTAAAAAAAAGCTTGTTTAATGTAACTCCTCCAGATGAGCAAACGCAGATTGAAACAGCTAAGTTACAGCTAGCCCTGCAGGAGGCTCGTGCTAAGGAGGCTGAGTCTCAGGCTCGTATTCAGGAGGCACAGGCACAAATTGAAATTGCTAGGATTCAGGCAGACCATGAGTATCGCATGAAACAAACTGGAACTGGATCATCTAGCTCTGATGATTTTGATGTGGCTAAAAATGTTAAACTTGTCCATCCTTTTAATGAATCTGATTTAACAAAGTATTTTCAGTTGTTTGAGAGGGTAGCTACAGGTTTTAATTGGCCCAAAAAGTATTGGCCAATACTCCTACAGAGTGTTCTCACCGGTAAAGCTCAAGTAACTTATGCATCTTTGCCTCAGGATATATCTGATAATTATGATGTAGTTATGAGCTTGATTCTTAAGGCCTATGAGCTTGTTCCTGAAGCCTATAGAGTAAAATTTAGGACAACTTATAAGCAAGATAAACAATCCCATGTTGAGTATGCAAAAATCAAAGAAGATCTGTTAGAGCAGTGGTTAAATTCTAAGAATGTAAATTCTGATTTTGATAAATTTAAGCAGATGATTTTGCTGGAGGACTTCAAAAGGTGTATTAATAAAGATGTAAGCCTATATCTTGATGAGAAAAGAATAGATAATTTGTCTGATGCTGCAGTTTTAGCTGATGAATATGTTCTAACTCACAAGAGATATTCTAAAGAAAAAAGGAAAGCTGAGAGTAAGTACGTTGCCTCTACTCAGAGTACAGGTAACAAGAAAGAGAATAAAGATGATGTTTCTCAGGAAGTAAATACCAGCTCCACCTCTAGATTTCAGAAAAGTAAATGTACTTATTGTAGTAAGCTTGGTCATACTACGAAGAAATGTTTCAGGAGACAGCGTGATGTGAACAAAAAGAAGTCTTTAAATATTCAGTCAATTGGTCTAGTGTCCACCCTTGAGAGTTACCAGAATTCTTTAACTGAGTTAACTGAACCTGCTTTGAGGAGTAAAATAAAATCCCCTGATGAAGCTCCTCTATTGAGCAGTAACGTGGGTGACACTCTCAAGAGTTCATGTGCTAATTTCCTGTCTGATGGTTTTGTCAGTCCTCTGGACAGTAATGACAGGAAATCAGTTAAAATATATCGTGATACAGGTGCTTGCCAATCCCTTATGCTGACCAGTGTTCTAGGCTCTAATGTTAATTCCTCTGATGAAACTGTAATCTTACAAGGTGTAGGGAATAATTACTTCTCTGTCGCTCTGTGCAGAGTGAATTTAGAGTCTGGTTTTGTTAATGGTTCCGTTATTGTTGGGTTGGTTGAGACACTCCCAATGTCAGGTGTAACTTTCTTACTTGGAAATGATATTGGTGGAAGTCAAGTGTGTCCAGCTCCTCAGTTGTCTAGTGAGCCAGTGACTGCGACCCAGGATTGTGATGTCCCTGATGTGTTCTCTGCATGTGCTGTCACTAGGGCTAAGTCTAAGGTTACTGGTGACTTAGAGGATAATGATGATGATGATGTTATCCTAGCTGACAATTTTCTTGCTAATTTGGACCACTCACCAGATGAGGCAGTACCCCGTAGTGTTGATAATTTGTCTCGTCAAGAGTTGGTTGAGTTGCAGGTTGCTGACCCTGAGTTGAAAGGTCTAGCTAACTCTGCTTGCAGTGAGGAAGAGTCAGCTGGTGCTTCTACTTGTTATTATATAAAGTCAGGGGGACTTATGAAAAAGTGGAGACCTCCAACAGCATCAGCCGACTGTGAATGGGAGGTTGTACACCAAGTTGTCATCCCTCGTGTTTGTAGGCAGGATATCATTAGAGTGGCTCATGATTCCAGTTTGGCAGGACACCTTGGAGTGATAAAGACTGTGGCACGCATTTTGAAACACTTCTACTGGCCAGGTATCTTCAGAGATGTTTCCTGGCACTGTAAATCTTGTCACACCTGTCAAGTTGTGGGGAAGTGTAATCAGACCAAAAAGGTTGCACCTCTAGTTCTCATTCCTCCTTTTGAGGTGCCTTTCACCCGTGTGTTGGTGGATATTGTGGGCCCTCTTCCTAAGACTTCTTCAGGATTTTCTTATGTGTTGACCCTGATTGATATGGCTACTCGTTATCCTGAAGCCATTCCACTTAGAAATATCTCAGCAAAGAACGTGGTTAAGGAAATGCAGGGGTTCTTCACCATGTTTGGTCTGCCCAAGGAGGTACAGTCAGACCGGGGAAATAATTTCATGTCAAATGTTTTCAAGCAGTCTCTGAAAGAGTTGGGCATCACCCAGATCACGTCTTCAGCTTACCATCCCCAGACCCAAGGAGCATTGGAGAGATATCATCAAACACTCAAATCGATGCTCAGGAAATACTGTTTGGAAGATCAGAAAGACTGGGATAAAGGTCTTCCATTCGTTGTATTTGCCGCAAGAGAATCTCCAAATGAATCACTGGGCTTCTCACCCTTTGAACTACTGTTTGGCCATGAAGCAAGAGGACCCCTTAAGCTACTCAAGGAATGCTGGCTGTCGGAGGAAGATGACGTCAACCTGCTGGAGTATGTGATGAAGTTCAAAGAACGGCTGTCCACTGCTTTACAGCTGGTGAGAGAGAATTTGGGAGCTGGTCAGGAGAAGATGAAGACTTGGTATGATAAGAAGTCCAGGTTACGCCACTTTCAGCCAGGAGATCAGGTTTTGATTCTGCCACCGGTGCATGGGCAACCTCTTCAAGCCAAGTTTAGTGGTCCTTATTTCATGGAGAAGAAACTCAGTGATGTCAACTATGTCATCGCCACACCAGATCGTAGAAAGAACAAGCAACTTTGTCACATCAACATGCTAAAGTTATATCGCAGGCAGGACGAAAATAACCCAGTCTGCACTGTAGCTGTTCCACCCGAGTCTGCAAGTGAAGTTCTCCCATGCAGTATGAGCCTGAGTGATAGTTTGGGGAAGAATCCTGATATCATGAATGATCTCCAGACTAAGCTTTCTCATCTAGCTCCCGAGGAAAGGCAGGAGTTTTCGGCATTACTGCAGGAGTACCCGCAAGTGTTCTGTGACACTCCAGGAAGAACCACTGTGTTGATGCATGATGTCGATGTTGGAGATGCAAAGCCAATTAAACTGCCTCCTTACCGTGTGAACCCAGTGAAAGTTCCTCTCATCCAGAAGGAGCTTGGCTACCTGTTGGACCACAAGATGATTGAGCCCTGTTAGAGTGAGTGGAGTTCTCCTGTCACTCTAGTCCCTAAGCCAGGTGGGTCACAGCGGCTTTTCATCGACTACAGACGTGTTAATCAGATAACCAAAACAGACACTTACCCTCTCCCTCGCGTGGAAGATTGCATAGACAAGATCGGAAAGGCTAGGTATATAAGTAAGTTTGATTTGTTAATGGGATACTGGCAAGTACCTATGACTGAACGTGCTAGGGAGATCTCATGTTTTGTAACACTAGGAAAGACTTTTGCATGTTCTGTTATGCCATATGGTATGAAGAATGCACCAGCCACTTTTCAGAAGCTGATGAATGTTGTAACAGAGGGTTTGGCAGGGTGTGTTGTTTATATTGATGATGTATTAATCTTCAGTAACAACTGGAAATATCACCTATGCCATGTCAGTAAATTTCTTGAGCGTTTGGTTCAGGCTAATCTTGAAGCTAATTTATCAAAGTGTGAGTTTGGTCAAGCTAAAGTTCAGTACTTTAGGTACGTAATTGGTGATGGACACGTTGCACCACCAGGAGCTAAAGTTCAGGTTATAAGTGATCTTCCCAGACCTAAAAGTAGGAAAGAGCTACAAAGATTTTTGGGAATGGTAGGTTATTACAGGAGATTTGTTCTTAACTTTTCAATTCTTGTATCACCACTTACAGACCTATTGAAAAAGGGAGTTAAATTTGTCTGGAACGGTAACTGTGAATCCTCTTTCAGTAACCTTAAAGATATCCTATTAAGTCAGCCAGTGCTCGCTACTCCAAATTTTGCTAAGCCTTTTAAGATGGCTGTTGACGCAAGTGATACAGGAGCTGGGGCTGTTTTACTGCAAGAGGATGATCAGGGTATTGACCACCCTGTATCTTATTACAGTAAGAAGTTCACTCCACCTCAAAAAAACTACTCAACTATTGAGAAAGAGCTTTTGGCCTTGATTTTGGGTTTACAGCATTTTTCATTTTGTTTGTGTTCTGGTTTTGACCCCATAATCATTTATACCGATCATAACCCACTGAAATTCCTTAGTAAGTTTAAAGATAAAAATCAGAGATTGAAATGATGGAGTCTACTTCTTCAGGAGTATTCATTAGACATACAACATGTGAAGGGGAAAGAAAATGTTATTGGAGATTGCTTATCTAGACTTTAGACAGATTGTTTTAGAGTAATAAGAAATTTCCTTTGTAAATTTCTTTTTCTTTGTGGGGAGCTGTTACATAGCCTATGA
>NC_136997.1:8790867-8798367 GCF_032717465.1 Coenobita brevimanus
TTCTCTCGCAACTTATGATGGACGGAAGTGATAGTGGCAAACCGGCATCGTCAACCTCAGCCCGAGGAGACAGCCTTACGACGGAACTTCGTCTGATCCCGGAATTTGACGGTACTTCGCACTCGGTGGTCGAGTGGATCGAAAAGCTGGAGCTGGTTTGTCGGCTACGAGGGATCTCTGATCTACACACCATTGTGCCACTGCGACTCACAGGCGGGGCTTTCTCTGTTTATCAGCAGCTCAGCAGCATAGACAAGGGGAACTTCGACACCATAAAGGATGCACTCACCTCAGCATTTGCTGCAGACAAGTTTGTTGCCTATGAGCAGTTTGTGGACCGTAGGCTGCGTGATGGCGAGTCTGTTGACGTGTACTTAGCTGACCAGCGCCACCTGGCTACACTATTTGGAGGAATGACCGACACCGGTCTATGTTGTGCTTTTTTAGCTGGTCTTCCAGAAGCTGTTCGCCACATTCTGAGAGCTGGTTCACGCATGGAAACTATGGATATTAACCAACTTCTGATCCGTGCTCGAGCTGTTCTAGCTGATAATTACCTCGATGATGGGGCATCAGCAAAACCAGCCGGCTCCAGACAGCACACAGTGGCTCCTGCATTAGTTGGTGTTGGTGGTGTGCGCTGCCACTCCTGTAACCAGCCGAACCACTACGCTCGTGACTGCCAGGCTGGACGCAGTGTGCGCAGAGGTAGAGGTGGGCGAGGTAATGTGCGCTGCTTCAGATGCGGGGGACGAGGCCACATCGCTACCTCGTGCCCTTCGGGAAATGGATCAGGAGAGGTGGGACCAGCGCCAGCCTCCTCTCCAGACCGTCAGTGAGAGGCGCTTTACCAGTGACTCGCTTGGTTGTTGATGGAAAGAACTGTGATGCCCTGGTAGACACCGGCTGTACTCAGAGTATTGCACACGTTTCCATGTGCTCTCGCTGGACCAAAGGAAATATCAGTGTGAGGACAGTAAGCGGTGAGCTTTATATGTGTATGGGAACAGGTGTGGTAACAGTCCAGCTATTGTCAGGAGTGTCCGTGTCTGTGAATGTGATAGTAGTGCCTTCCAAGCCGCTTAATTTTGACTTTATTCTGGGCATGAACGGTGTTGAAGCCCTGCAGGGAGTGACAGTGCATTCACCAGACAAAGTGCGATTTGGTATTGAGGAAGTGCAGGCTTCAGCCGTGACAGTACCTACCATACAACGAAATATTGTCGAGAGAGATTTTGAAGTAACATATGACAGTGCAGCTAAAAAGTGGACAGTGTTGTGGAACTGGCGTGATAACTCAGAGCCTCCACGACTACTGAATACTGTCTCTGAATACAGGGTGCCGAATGAAGCTCGAAAAGAATATGAAAATGAACTGTGTGAATGGATTAAGGACGGATGGCTGGTTCCATACAACGAGAGTATACATGGCCCTGTGAAAGGAACTATCCCTCTGATGGCTGTCGTGCAGCAAAACAAGAAAAAAGTACGCCCTGTCCTTGATTTTCGTGAGTTGAATGCCCATCTTAATTTGCACACAGCTGAAGCGGACGTCTGCACTGAGAAGATACGGGAGTGGCGCAGGCGTGGACAGAGGGTCGCTCTCATTGACTTGCGCAAGGCTTACCTACAGATACACGTTCACAGATCGCTATGGTCGTCCCAGACAGTGGTGTTCCGTGGGAGACGTTACTGTTTGACTAGACTGGGCTTTGGACTGAACATCGCACCACTAGTATTGAAGGAGGTCCTGAGTCGTGTGTTGAGCATGGACGAGAAGATAAACCGCGCCACTTCACCATACCTGGACGATATTCTGGTGGACGAAAGTGTGGCGAGTGCAGCAGAAGTGGAATGTCACCTCGGTCGTCATGGCCTGCTCTGCAAACCTCCCGAGATTGTGTCTGAAGGAGCTCGTGTGCTGGGCATTAGAGTCTGGGGGGAGCACAATCGTCTCGTCTGGAACCGTGATAACGGCGTTGGCAAGCTACCTGAAAAGCTGACTAGGCGGACAGTGTTTTCACTCTGCGGGCAGCTAACGAGTCACCTTCCTGTTTGTGGCTGGTTGCGAGTGGCGGCGTCGTACATTAAAAGACGGGCCAATGAGGTCACGACTACGTTGGACGACGAGATTAATGACCTCAGTTTGCACTCGATGCTTGCGGACACGTTGGAGCGGGTGAAGAACTCGGACCCAGCCCGAGGACGATGGGATGTGGCGGGAGACGAAGCTATACTATGGGTAGATGCAAGTTCACTCGCATTGGGAGCTGTGTTGGAGGTGAAAGGTGAAGTTATTGAAGACTCGTGTTGGTTACGACGGGACGAGTGCTCTCACATTAATCTTGCGGAGCTGGACGCTGTTATTAAGGGGATAAATCTTGCAATCTCCTGGAAGATGAAACAGCTGACTCTTATGACTGACTCAAGAACTGTGTTCCACTGGATCGCGGATGCTCTCTCAGGAAAATCTCGTTTGAAGACTAGAGCTTCCAGTGAAATGTTGATCCGTAGGTGCCTAGAGACTTTTAAATCTATCATCGTCGAGTATAATCTGTGTCTGGAAGTAAAGTTTGTGTCTTCTACTGAAAACAAAGCAGATGCGCTAACACGCGTACCGAAGAGGTGGATGACACTAGCAAACGGGCAGACAAGCTGTGCAGCTGTTGCCAGTGTTTCAGACAGGGACATCGTTAACATTCATGAAACCAGCGGGCATCCCGGCATCAAGCGTACACTGTACTTCTGCAGAAGGCTCCATCCTACGGTTCAGAGGCAGCAGGTTTGCAGTGTTCTTCAGAGTTGTCAAGAATGTCAATCCTTTGATCCGGCACCAGAGAAGTGGAAGAAAGGGGAGTTGGGGGTTTCAGAGATCTGGAGCAGAGTTAGCATGGACGTCTGTCATGTCAGAAACCAGCACTATCTGACGCTCATCGACTGCGGGCCAACACGTTATGCCATCTGGAAAAGACTCAGGCGGCAAGATGTCATCAGTGTTGTTGAACAGCTAGAGTCTGTGTTTTATGAACATGGAGCACCTAAGGAGCTATTAACTGACAATGCTGCCAGCTTCCGTAGCTCAACGATCAAAGAGTTCGCCAGGCGTTGGGGTATGGTCATCAGGTATCGGTGTGCCAACGCTCCATCTGGTAATGGAATATCAGAGAGAAATCATCGAACCGTGAAAACTATACTGGCACGGAAAGGCTGTTCCGTAGCTGAAGCAGTGTACCGCTACAACGTTATGCCACGAGGTGATGATGCCTCATCTGCCCCTGCCAACCAGATATTTAGATACGAGGTCAGACTGCTGGGTATCGACGGAGTAACTCTGCAAGATCAGCCGGTGGAAGAACAACATCGCTTCAGCGTCGGTGATCGTGTATGGATCCGGCATCCCAGCAGACGCTGCGATTCTCGAAGCACAGAGGGCACAGTAACGCGAGTTGTATCTGCCCAGAACGTCGAGGTGGATGGTATGCCTCGTCATGTGCGTGACCTAAGGCTGGCAACATCGCTGTCTACTGCCCCAGAGGATTCACTAGCTGAAGAAAGCCCTGAATCAGAAACAGATGATGATATGCTAATCGATGTGAGAGGTCCTTCGAATGAGTCTACGTCAAGTGATACGTCAAGTGATACGTCAAGTGATACGTCAAGTGATACGTCAAGTGATACGTCAAGTGATGATGAAGTAGAAAGTCCAGGGAGATCACTGCCCCGTCGAGGTTCTAGGGAGCGCCGTCCAGTACGGCCGTTCCAATATAGTGATCTTTAGAAGATCAGGGGGGAGTGTTATGTCTGTCATGATATATCTATGTCATGCTATGTCTGTCATGCTATGTCTGTCATGCTATGTCTATGTCATGCTATGTCTATGTCATGCTATGTCTATGTCATGCTATGTCTATGTCGTGCTATGTCTATGTCGTGCTATGTCTATGTCGTGCTATGTCTATGTCGTGCTATGTCTATGTCGTGCTATGTCTATGTCGTGCTATGTCTATGTCGTGCTATGTCTATGTCGTGCTATGTCTATGTCGTGCTATGTCTATGTCGTGCTATGTCTATGTCGTGCTATGTCTATGTCGTGCTATGTCTATGTCGTGCTATGTCTATGTCGTGCTATGTCTATGTCGTGCTATGTCTATGTCGTGCTATGTCTATGTCGTGCTATGTCTATGTCGTGCTATGTCTATGTCGTGCTATGTCTATGTCGTGCTATGTCTATGTCGTGCTATGTCTATGTCGTGCTATGTCTATGTCGTGCTATGTCTATGTCGTGCTATGTCTATGTCGTGCTATGTCTATGTCGTGCTATGTCTATGTCGTGCTATGTCTATGTCGTGCTATGTCTATGTCGTGCTATGTCTATGTCGTGCTATGTCTATGTCGTGCTATGTCTATGTCGTGCTATGTCTATGTCGTGCTATGTCTATGTCGTGCTATGTCTATGTCGTGCTATGTCTATGTCGTGCTATGTCTATGTCGTGCTATGTCTATGTCGTGCTATGTCTATGTCGTGCTATGTCTATGTCGTGCTATGTCTATGTCGTGCTATGTCTATGTCGTGCTATGTCTATGTCGTGCTATGTCTATGTCGTGCTATGTCTATGTCGTGCTATGTCTATGTCGTGCTATGTCTATGTCGTGCTATGTCTATGTCGTGCTATGTCTATGTCGTGCTATGTCTATGTCGTGCTATGTCTATGTCGTGCTATGTCTATGTCGTGCTATGTCTATGTCGTGCTATGTCTATGTCGTGCTATGTCTATGTCGTGCTATGTCTATGTCGTGCTATGTCTATGTCGTGCTATGTCTATGTCGTGCTATGTCTATGTCGTGCTATGTCTATGTCGTGCTATGTCTATGTCGTGCTATGTCTATGTCGTGCTATGTCTATGTCGTGCTATGTCTATGTCGTGCTATGTCTATGTCGTGCTATGTCTATGTCGTGCTATGTCTATGTCGTGCTATGTCTATGTCGTGCTATGTCTATGTCGTGCTATGTCTATGTCGTGCTATGTCTATGTCGTGCTATGTCTATGTCGTGCTATGTCTATGTCGTGCTATGTCTATGTCGTGCTATGTCTATGTCGTGCTATGTCTATGTCGTGCTATGTCTATGTCGTGCTATGTCTATGTCGTGCTATGTCTATGTCGTGCTATGTCTATGTCGTGCTATGTCTATGTCGTGCTATGTCTATGTCGTGCTATGTCTATGTCGTGCTATGTCTATGTCGTGCTATGTCTATGTCGTGCTATGTCTATGTCGTGCTATGTCTATGTCGTGCTATGTCTATGTCGTGCTATGTCTATGTCGTGCTATGTCTATGTCGTGCTATGTCTATGTCGTGCTATGTCTATGTCGTGCTATGTCTATGTCGTGCTATGTCTATGTCGTGCTATGTCTATGTCGTGCTATGTCTATGTCGTGCTATGTCTATGTCGTGCTATGTCTATGTCGTGCTATGTCTATGTCGTGCTATGTCTATGTCGTGCTATGTCTATGTCGTGCTATGTCTATGTCGTGCTATGTCTATGTCGTGCTATGTCTATGTCGTGCTATGTCTATGTCGTGCTATGTCTATGTCGTGCTATGTCTATGTCGTGCTATGTCTATGTCGTGCTATGTCTATGTCGTGCTATGTCTATGTCGTGCTATGTCTATGTCGTGCTATGTCTATGTCGTGCTATGTCTATGTCGTGCTATGTCTATGTCGTGCTATGTCTATGTCGTGCTATGTCTATGTCGTGCTATGTCTATGTCGTGCTATGTCTATGTCGTGCTATGTCTATGTCGTGCTATGTCTATGTCGTGCTATGTCTATGTCGTGCTATGTCTATGTCGTGCTATGTCTATGTCGTGCTATGTCTATGTCGTGCTATGTCTATGTCGTGCTATGTCTATGTCGTGCTATGTCTATGTCGTGCTATGTCTATGTCGTGCTATGTCTATGTCGTGCTATGTCTATGTCGTGCTATGTCTATGTCGTGCTATGTCTATGTCGTGCTATGTCTATGTCGTGCTATGTCTATGTCGTGCTATGTCTATGTCGTGCTATGTCTATGTCGTGCTATGTCTATGTCGTGCTATGTCTATGTCGTGCTATGTCTATGTCGTGCTATGTCTATGTCGTGCTATGTCTATGTCGTGCTATGTCTATGTCGTGCTATGTCTATGTCGTGCTATGTCTATGTCGTGCTATGTCTATGTCGTGCTATGTCTATGTCGTGCTATGTCTATGTCGTGCTATGTCTATGTCGTGCTATGTCTATGTCGTGCTATGTCTATGTCGTGCTATGTCTATGTCGTGCTATGTCTATGTCGTGCTATGTCTATGTCGTGCTATGTCTATGTCGTGCTATGTCTATGTCGTGCTATGTCTATGTCGTGCTATGTCTATGTCGTGCTATGTCTATGTCGTGCTATGTCTATGTCGTGCTATGTCTATGTCGTGCTATGTCTATGTCGTGCTATGTCTATGTCGTGCTATGTCTATGTCGTGCTATGACTATGTCGTGCTATGTCTATGTCGTGCTATGTCTATGTCGTGCTATGTCTATGTCGTGCTATGTCTATGTCGTGCTATGTCTATGTCGTGCTATGTCTATGTCGTGCTATGTCTATGTCGTGCTATGTCTATGTCTTGCTATGTCTATGTCGTGCTATGTCTATGTCGTGCTATGTCTATGTCGTGCTATGTCTATGTCGTGCTATGTCTATGTCGTGCTATGTCTATGTCGTGCTATGTCTATGTCGTGCTATGTCTATGTCGTGCTATGTCTGTCGTGCTATGTCTGTCGTGCTATGTCTGTCGTGCTATGTCTATGTCGTGCTATGTCTATGTCGTGCTATGTCTATGTCGTGCTATGTCTATGTCGTGCTATGTCTATGTCGTGCTATGTCTATGTCGTGCTATGTCTATGTCGTGCTATGTCTATGTCGTGCTATGTCTATGTCGTGCTATGTCTATGTCGTGCTATGTCTATGTCGTGCTATGTCTATGTCGTGCTATGTCTATGTCGTGCTATGTCTATGTCGTGCTATGTCTATGTCGTGCTATGTCCGCCATTTGCCCTTTTTCCCATTTTATGTATATTTAAGAAAAGAATTCATCCTGTGTCGAACTTTGTTCGAATCTGTCGGTTATCAAACCGACCTGATGAAAGGGTTGGCTGTTTATTAACGAGGCAGTGAGAATAAAACCAGCAGTCGAAGAGGTTGTCTTCCTCCTTCCCTTGCCTGTGCCCAGACTTTATTACAGTAGTAGTAGTAGTAGTAGTAGTAGTTGCAGTGCAGGAGAGCAGATGTAGTAGAAGCAGTAGTAGTGATAGTAGTAGCAGTAGTGATAGTAGTAGTAGTAGTAAGAGTAGTAGCAGTAAAAGTAGTAGTAGTAGTAGTAGTAGTAGTAGTAGCGGTAAAAGTAGTAGTAGTAGTAGTTGCAGAGGTATACTTATCTGAACGTGAACCCAGTGGACTGCAGGCTGAAGTTGACC
>NC_136997.1:8803367-8845867 GCF_032717465.1 Coenobita brevimanus
ATTTCCGGTAATGCTCATCGACGAAGAGGTGACGATACGGCCTTATTCTTTACCAACATCCGCGGCCTTACCACAAATTTAAACTCAGTTCATTTTTTCCTTCAGTCCATATCCCCTTTGGCCCTTTTCCTCACAGAACCACAAATCTCACCCTCTACCGATATATCTCCATTTTGTTTTCCCGGTTACCATCTCCTTACAAACTTTCGAAACAAGGGCGGCACTTGTTGTTATATCAAATCCCAATATGCAGTTGATACTATTTTAAACTTCACTTCATCCAGTTTTGATTACTCATTATATAAATTAAATTGCCAAAACATTGCCAAATATATCTGTGTAGTTTATCGTTCCCCCAATGCTTCTTCGGAACCCAGTGTATTTGATTCCATATCCACTCAGTTGAGTAACCTTGACCTTGCCCTTGACAATGAAATTACCATTTTGGGTGATTTTAACATACACAATGTTGAATGGTTATTGCATTCTGCCCGGACTGACGACGCTGGTCTAGAGTGCGAGCTGTTTGCGGAATCATTTAATCTCACCCAGTTGGTAAAGCAACCAACCAGAATACCTGATAATCCTGACCATAATGCCCATCTCTTGGATTTATTCTTGACAAATAATCCAGATCAATACAGGATAGAGGTACTGTCACCACTTGGATCCTCTGACCACAATCTCATCAAAGCCTCATTAGTTAACCCTCCTACACCTCCCCATTCCGAACCTGTCAGGGTGACCCGATGGCACTTTGACAGGGCAGACTGGGATGGATTTAGAAATTATCTTGCTGATGTTCCATGGCAGTCTTTCTTCTCTAGTGATCCCAATTCTACCCAGTCCCACATTTGCGACTTAATACTAGCTGGTATGGATTTATTCATACCAAGTCAACAATTCACTAAAAGATCAAACTCTCCAAAATGGTTTGATGGCAATTGTGCCAGAGCAACAGCCCAAAAGTCATTAGCATATAACTCTTACTTAAAATCAAAAACATCTGAATCACTCTCCCAATTTAAAATTGCTAGAAATCATGCAAAAGCTGTATTAAATCTATCTAAATCAAACTTTCTTCAAAAGCAAGCATCAAAACTACTTAACAACCCTAATGACAATAGAATATTCTGGTCAACTCTTAATTCTTTCAATAATAACTTTAACAAGTCATCTTCCATTCCCCCACTAAAATCTTCAGATGGCAATATTACAAATGACCCACGTGGGAAAAGCAGATATCTTTGCTAGTACCTTTGCAAGAAACTCTACCATGGATGATACCAGCCAGAATGTCTCAGTACTGGAACTTGATTCTCCCGAAATTGCCCCACTTAAAATACAGACAAGATTCGTAAAATCCATCCTAGACAATTTACCTACCAACAAAGCTCCAGGCCCAGATGGAATTCCGCCAATTGTTTTGAAAAAGTGTTCCCCTGAACTTGCCTCTGTCCTAGCTAAATTATTCAGACTATGCATACGTACTTCTTTATTCCCAAATTCACGGAAAGAAGCCAATATCCACCCAGTTCCGAAGAAAGGAAGTTCGTCTGACCCCTCCAATTACAGACCAATAGCTGTCACATCTTCTCTTGGTAAGGTATTTGAAACTTTAATTAATAAGCATATTGTTAAACATCTTGAATCCAACAACTTAATTAGTGATAGACAATACGGCTTTCGCCGCGAAAGATCCACCATTGACATACTCAATCTCTTAACTCATACGATCCATCAGTCAATTGATCTTTTTGGAGAAACTCATGCAGTAGCTCTTGATATCTCTAAAGCTTTCGACAGAGTATGGCACCGTTCCCTGCTGTCCAAACTCCCTTGCTATGGACTAACATCTTTTGTTCCTTTGATTTCTTCTTATCTTAGTGACAGGAAAATAAGAGTAAAAGTAGATGATGTATATTCAAATTTCCACTCAATTAACGCCGGCGTGCCGCAGGGATCAGTTCTGGCGCCAACCCTATTTCTGGTTCACATTAATGATCTCTTATCTGTCACTCACAATCCCATTCACTCATATGCAGATGACTCAACACTACATAGTTCATTCACACTCAGACATCCATTTACAAAGTCTAATATCTCTACCTCTCAACTCAGTACAGCCATCTCCATTAATCAAGATCTATCTACAATCAGTGAATGGGGACAAAACAACCTTGTCTCTTTTAATGCTAGTAAAACTAAATATATACAGTTTACTAATAGACAGATATTGCCAGATTCGTACATTACCTTCAGTGCTACTAATATTCCCATCTCCAAAAGTATTGAAATTCTTGGCGTCTCACTTAACAATGCCCTCAGCTGGACCTCTCATGTTAGATCACTTGCTAAAACCGCCTCAAAAAAACTTGGATTAGTGTACAGAGTCCGTAACTTCTTCGCCGATGAGCAGTTGGCTATAATTTATAAGAGTCATGTGCGCTCTCAGCTTGAATATTGCTCACCCTTGTGGGATGGTTGTGGAGAGGTTGCATTAAGACATCTTGACAAAATTCAGAATAAAGCTGTTAGAATCATTAACAACCCTGCCATTACATATAAACTACCTCCCCTGCAAGTAAGAAGGAATGTTGCCTCCCTTGCATTATTTTACAGATATTTTTTTGGCAAATGCTCAGACGAAGTTGCGTCCATGGTGCCACCTCTCCATGCCTTCCCTCGTGCTACACGGGCATCTGGTAGCGCTCATGACTGGAATGTCACTCAACCATATTGCAGAACTTCTGCCTATCAGACTTCTTTCATTCCCCGAACTGCATCTCTCTGGAACTCGCTTCCCCAGAGTTGTTTTCCTCCAAATTTCAACCTACAACTGTTCAAGTCTAACTGTTACAGATATTTTATGAACAGAGGACACCAGTAATCTGGTGAATGGATTTTTTTTTTTTTCCATTTGTTTTTCCTTCCTCCGTTCTGTTATTTAAAAAAAAAAAAAAAAAAAAAAACTAGGCAGCGAGGCCACCCAGTCATGTCGGTGCCAGCAAATGCAGGCGTCCCTCTCCAACGCCGTTTGTGTCATATGGGTAAATTTTATTACATGTTTTTCTCACTGATGTTCCAAGCCTCGTAACTCGTCTTCATAAGCAATTTATTTCCCTATTACATAATTATTACTGTAACATCCTCATGTCACCGACGCAAACCGTGTCGAAATTAAAAAGCTGTAAGTTAATTGCAAGGTAAAATTAAGGAGATCTGTGCAATATAAACGCTTAGGGAAAAAATCTTTAAAGTTTCTTATGCCAATGAGAAGCAGGACAAATATCAATGCCGTAATTAACCCTTTAACCGCGGGCATTGTTTTGCCCCGACTGGCCTCTCCCTTGGGGGTTTCAGCCAAATGTAAACAAACCTTTAAACCTTAATAACTGCACAGAATAAAGCTAGAGAAAAAAATAAGGTACCATTAGAAAGTACTAACCTTCAGCTTTGCAGTGATGTAGGTTTCATGACTTTGTTGACTTTCACAGGACGGGCAGTGCCGTTAGAAGTGAGGGGTGTAAAATCACTATTTTACGCCCCACACACCAGTACCAAATGCCAACCACTCTCTGATAATAGTACTATAAACATATATGAACACTGCACATACGATAAACACCCACTCTGTGTTCACTGAGGTAGGTAAAAGGCACTGTAATTGCCCGCACTTGACTGCGGCATCACACGCTCACTGACGTTTGGTTAGCGGCGATGTTTTCATTATTTCTAACTTCTATTACTATTTTACATATAATCTGGGCAATATACATTATATATACACTGCACTTATTACTATATTGCGTCACTGTCGCATCACAGAATTACAGCAGTGCCGCAGATTTTCTTATTACCATATCACTTATATACTGGCCATATTTACATAATTTTCTAGGTAAAATATCTCTTATTACTATATTATAGTAATAGGTGAAACAGGCTGTGGCACAAAAGAAGAAAGCATACAATGAATGGGTGAGAAATAGGGGCGTGGAAGAAGTTGAGAGGCGGAAGAGAGAGTTATATGTGGAAAGGAGGAGAGAGGTGAAAAGATTAGTAAGAGAGAGTAAGAAGAGAGTGGATGAGGAATTTGGAAGGAATTTGAGTGTAAGGTGGAGGGACTGTAAGAAAATGTTCTAGAGAGAAGTGAAAAGAGTAAGACAGGGTGGAAGTGAAGTTAGCAGGGGAGTGAAAGATAAAAATGGTAGATTACTAGTGAAGAAGGGAGAAAAAGTGAGCAGATGGAGAGAACACTTTAAGGAATTGTTGAACGTAGAGGATGGAAGTAATGCAAGTATAAGTGGCTGGGGAATGGCTGGGAGAAGGAGGGAGGTGAGAAGACAGGAAGAAATCAGTAGGATAAAAATTGTGGAAGCAATGAAGAAAGTTAAGTCGGGGAAAGCCCCAGGAATTGATGGAGTGTGTGGTGAAATGCTGAAGCATGGGGGAGAGATAGTAGTAGAATGGATGTGGAAGATGTGCAGATTGGCCTGGGAGGAAGGTAGAGTCCCGGAGGATTGGAAGTCAGGTATAATTATTCCCTTGTACAAAGGAAAAGGGGAAAAAGAAGTGTGTGGTAATCATAGGGGCATTTGTCTTCTTAGTATAATAGGAAAAGTGTATGGTAGGATACTTATAGACAGAGTTAGAGAAAGAACAGAGAAATTAGTTGGAGAAGAACAGGGAGGCTTTAGGAAGGGAAGAGGTTGTGTAGATCAGATATTCATTCTTAGATCTTTAGTGGAAAATTTTCTAGAGAAGGGAAAGAAGTTGTATGCGGCTTTCATGGATTTGGAGAAAGCATATGACAGGGTGGATAGACAAGGATTGTGAAAAGTGTTAAGAATATATGGAGTAGATGGGAAGATGCTGAATGCTGTGAAGAGTATGTACGATGGTGCGAAGGCTGCAGTGCGTGTGGATGGTGAACTAAGTGAATTTTTCTCTTTGAAAGTTGGTTTGGAACAAGGATGTGTCATGTCTCCATGGTTGTTCAATCTGTACATGGATGGGGTAATAAAAGAGGTACAAGGTAGGGTAGTGGATGTTGGAGTGGCCCTGGTGAGAGAGGATAGTGTTTGGAAACTCCCTGTACTGTTGTTTGCAGATGATACTGTGTTGTTGAGTGAAGACGAAGGGGAGCTGCAAGGCTTGGTGGATGAGTTTGAGAGAGTGTGTAAGAAACGGAACCTAAAGGTGAATGTAGGGAAGAGTAAAGTGATGGTCTTTGAGAGAGGTGAAGTTAGTGAATGTACAGCAAGGTTAGATGGTGAGGAATTGGAAAATGTGAGTACGTTTAAGTATTTGGGTAGTGTGATGAGTAAGGATGGAGGTTTGGAGGGTGAAGTGCTTGAAAGGGTACAGCAGGGAAGAAAGGTTGCTGGTTCCTTGAAAGCAGTGATAAGAAACAGGGAAGTGAGCATGGAAGTGAAAAAGTTACTACATGACAGTATTGTGATACCAACTCTACCGTACGGAAGTGAAGCTTGGACATTGTTGGAAGGACACAAGTCAAGAGTGAGAGCAGTGGAAATGAGTTATTTAAGAGGAGCCTGTGGAGTCACGTGGAGAGACAGGCTGACAAATGAGGATATAAAGGAGCGTTGTGGTGTCGATGTGGATGTGATAGGAAGCGTTATGAGGAACACACTGAGGTGGTTTGGCCATGTGGAGAGGATGGAGGGCGAAAGACTGATGAAGAGAGTGTATGTGAGTGAGGTGGAGGGGGGAAGAGGGAGGGGGAGGCCGAGGATGTGATGGAGGGATGGGGTGGAGAGGTATATGAGAGAGGGGGGTGTGAGTTGGGAGCAGGGCAGTGAAATGGCGGGGGACAGGGCGACTTGGAGGCGATTTTTTTGTGGCCACCCCAAACGGGATTGAGGCGTCTGGCAATAGATAGATAGATAGACTATATTATACAGTTATTGGTAAAGCACGTCACTGTCGCATCACAGAATCACAGCAGTGCCGCAGATTCTCTTATTACAATATCACTTATTATACTGGTCAATATTTACATTGTTTTCTAGGCAAAATATCCCTTATTACTACATTATCCCTTATACAATTATTGGTAAAGCACGTCACTATCGCATCACTGTATATCACTGTCACTGTCAGTATTTACTCAGAGAGTGGTACTCGGCAAAGCACGGAGTCACACACAGAGAGCGACTTGGCATTCCTGGCACTGGTGTGTGCTCATTTTTCTCATCCGAGGCCTCCGTGTGGTGTTATGACACACTCTGCAGCGGCCCTGTGACAACCTGCCGCCTGCAGTGAGAGGCAATTTCACAAGCTGGTGCCGGCTCATGTAATTGCGGCACTCAAGAGGGTCAGGTTGTGTGTCAGAGTGTCGCCTCAGGACCAGTGCTGTCACCTGACCAAATCGTGCAAGCAGCTGCTGCACGACAGTCTTGGAGAACTGTCTCAGGGATGGTTGCCTTATGCCCCCGATTTGTGTCTTGTAGAGGAGGAAGGCGTTGAGCATGCACATATCGAGCATGTGGAGGCAAGCCTTCCTGTACCATTGGGTGTTTCTCCTGAGACAGTCTATTTTGCCAATCATCATGTCAGACTTATCAACAAGTCTCATGTTGATATTGTAGTCAATGATGGCATCGGGCTTCATGATTGGCTCTCCCGTCCTGTAGCTGACCTTCCCAGTTCTCTGCAATTCCCCCTTGTGGATGGTGCTGAGCATATTCACGACCTTCTTGTCGTGCCACCTGATCGCCAGAAGCTTGTCTGACTTCTTCAGGTGCACATCTCCCTTCGATGAGGATGATGCTTCTGGGAAATTTGGCCACTCTTTTCTATGGCTCCGTACAGTGCCCACAGTGCCAATGCCGTGTTCAGCCAGATATTTGGCAAGTTTCAGTGCTGTGTAATAATTGTCTGTGTACAGCACATGATTCCCACCAAAATACCTCTCCATCAGCACTTTTACAACGGAGCCAGAGAAGCCAAGGGGGTCTTTCCTGTCCACGTCCATTGTACTTGCAGAGTAGATCACAAAATCAAGGATATACCCCGTCTCACAGTCACACAGCACAAAGAACTTTATCCCAAAGCGGTGGCATTTGCTGGGGATGTACTGCATGAATTTGAGACGTCCTCTGAACAATACCAGGGATTCATCTATGACGACTTTTTGCATAGGACGGAAAAATCGCATAAATCGATCCCTAATCCTGTTGAGAAAATCCCTCACTTTCCACAAAGGGTCAGTTTGGGACAGGTTTCCATTGTCAGCGAAGTGCAGGTATCCTAGCAGCTGTCGGAACCGATCTCGTGACATGTACTTGCCGAATGTTGGGATAGAAGTAATGTCATCAACCAGCCAGTACTCCTCCAACTCATGTCTCTTGATATGGGGCATCAAGAACATGAGAGCAAAGAACACATACAGCTCTCTGATCCCGACAGGCAACCACGACACTTGCTTTGGTGAGCCAATAGGTCCCAGCCCTTCTGTTGCACACTGAGCTGCATACCTATTGGTCTCATTGCTAACAAACTGCACGATTTCGTCATCCATGAAGGCCAGGAAGTAGTCAACAAAGTCATCTCCTTCGTTGCATGGGAAGGCAGGCTGTATTCCCGCATTTGTCATGTCAAACAGAGGATTGTGAGCTGAAAATCAGCACCGTCAGACAAAACAAATGCATCCACTTTCCTGGTGCGTGGTTCAGTGGCAGTGGCAGGTCGCATTGCACTCTTTTCCCCGTGAGAAGGAGCTGAGGTGGAGGCAATGGGTGAGGCAATGGGTGAGGCAGGAGGTGAGCAGGAGGGGGGTGAGTGGGGGGGGGTGAGTGGGGAGGTGGCGAAGGTGAGGGAGCTGGGCGGGGGGCAGGCGGGGGGGTTACTGACCTGGTGTGTGGTGAAATCCGACCCTTTCTTCCCCACTTATCACCTCGCTTATCACCCGGCTTTGCCCTCCTACTGCCACGCATCCCTTTGTTCTAGGCCGGCCTGCCCCTTCTTACCCGCCTGCACGGCCTGCATGGCCTGCCTTCCCTTGCTGTGCAGGCTCTGGGAATTCATATTCCTCAGATGATGTAGACTGAGGAGAGGGCACGGCAGAAGATGAAGAAGATGTGAGGGCAATAGGGCTAGGGGAACGGGTAAGTGGTGGGAAATGCTTGCTAGGGCCTGGTGTAGGAGACGTAAGTTTACGCTTCACTCCCTTCCCACGTGCAACACCAATTTTCCCCATAGGCGCCTTCCCTTTCCCAGAGTAAGTTGGGGGCGGTGGGGGGGAAACAACATGTTCACTTTCATCACTGTCACTGTCAATGCTAAACAGTTCACCACCAATCACTGCAAAATTGTCACTACTACTTGCTGTAAGTGTATCACTCTCACTGCCACAATCCAGAGTTGTACTTACCGTTTTATCCAGCTCTGTCCTAATTTCTGGGGTGCTCAACCCCTTCTGCCTCGCCGTTGGCAGTTCCTTCCTCGGTGTAGAGGTCGAAGGCACACTAGCACTAATAATTTCCGAGGAGGAAGCGAGCAACGATGACTTGGGACGGAGCGCCATTATCACGCACAGAGCTGGACAGATACTGACTGATGCGTGTCAGGGCAGGGGTGGGGGGGGCCCCCTTGGGGTGGGAGGAGGGAGGTGTGGGATGGCTGGCGTGAAAGAACTCGACAGCTACTCTTGCGTGAGACAATTTGCGCACAGGAAAAATGTGTGGTGTTCAAAAAATTCACGAACATTCCAGAATGACACCCGCAGTTTGGTCCAGTTTTGTCGATGTCATTCTGGAATGACACCCGCGGTTAAAGGGTTAAGATATCAGACCCAAGCCTAACTCAAGGCCGAACTTCAGCCAGTGAGACATCCCGTGTACAACTAACAAATCTTGGAAAATAAACCGCTAAGGAAGAGTTACTGTGATGCTTCCTTTGTCATCTAAAATACGTAAAATATAAGATAATTTGCTAAGAAAAAGTGTTACGAAGCCACCTATAGAACAAAAATACGTCTACCCATTCCCAAATCAAGGGAGAACTTCTGCCAGTGAGACTTCCTGTATGCAGCTAATTGTTCGTGTGAGCGAGGCGAGTGAGAACACCAAATTTAGCCACAGTTTGGACAAAGATATATCGCATCAGCAAGAAATGGGGGCAGGAGGCAGGAGGAATACTCTACAGTACAGTAGAGAACTTTATATATATATATATATATATATATATATATATATATATATATATATATATATATATATCAGCTAATTTTGAAGTTACAAGTAACACTCCAGTTTGGAAATCGCATAAAAATCCTCAATTATTTTCATTACATAGAAACCAGTAATTTCCGATAGTTTTTTCCGTAAATCGAGGGAACAATTTTTTTATAAGGCAGATAAGCCTAACAGCCGGCTGCACAAGAAGTAACGGTCTACAGTTGCGTGAGTAGCGAACGGTATTTTCCGACGATTGCTGAGAGAGTTGGTTTTAGAATGTGTGAGGGAATATTTTTGGTGTAATTAAGTTCGTTTTAGTACTTTCAGGTCAGGAAATCAGAGGAAGATGATGCGCCATATGAGACAATATTCAGCACTGCCTGACTTGCTCGCTCGCTCACTCGAACACGTTCCACACATCTAGTGTGGGCTCTTATTACATGTTAAACCTTCCCAATAAATCGCTAAGAAAGAGATGCTACGACTCACTTACGGGCGAACTTTTTCCCTGGACACTTCCGATGTGCAGCTGATAGACCTTGGAAACGATGCCAGTCTCCACAAGGCGGATGAGGTTGTCTGAGATGAGGCGGGTGTAGGGGGTGTTGCGACGTATTATCCAGACCATAAAGTGTTTGTATATCTGTGGAAGTAGGTACACTATACCACCAGCTGTGTGTCTGTGTATAGCCTATATATCTTTATATCTATGTGTCTGTGGATGTAGCAGGTATTTTGACGTATTATCCAGATCATAAAGTTGCTGTATATCTGTGGAAGCAAGTACACTATAGCAGCGGTTCTCAAACTTTTTAGTGGGTGACCCTATTTGAAATATTTCAAGACTTCGCAACCCAGAGGGTAAAACAATCAAACAGAGAGAGAGAGAGAGAGAGAGAGAGTAACCGGTATATAGCCTATCGTAGTTATCAATAATATGCCAATAGTGTAATAAGGATAATTACAATTTCAATTACGTAAATAAAATAGGCCTACACTGAAGGTATTAGGCCTATTCTATGTCCCTGCGACCCATTAAAATTTCTCTCGCGACCCCAAGGTGGGTCGCGACCCATACTTTGAGAATCACTGCACTATAGCACCGGCTGTGTGTCTGTGTATATATATCTATATATCTATGTGTCTGGGGGTGTAGGAGGTGTTGCGACGTATTATCCACATCATAAAGTTGCTGTATATCTGTGGAAGCAAGTACACTATAGCACCAGCTGTGTGGCTGTGCATATATATCTATGTGTCTGTGGGTGTAGGGGGTGATGCGACGTATTATCCACATCATAAAGTTGCTGTATATCTGTGGAAGCAAGTACACTATAGCACCAGCTGTGTGTTTGGTTGTTTATCTTTGTTTCTGCTTCTTTGTTTATCTATCTATCGTCCCGTGTGTCTTTGTACCTATCTATCTATCTATGTTTATTTGTCTATGTCTGTAAAATTCTGTCTGTCAGTCTGTATCCATGTCAGCCTGTTTATCTGTCTATCAATCTAAATGTCTTTCTTATTGTGTGTGTGTGTGTGTGTGTGTGTGTGTGTGTGTGTGTGTGTGTGTGTGTGTGTGTGTAAAATCTGTCCATCTGTCCATTCCTCTATCCTTCTTGTCTGTATGTTTGGCTGTTTGTTTATCTCTACACCACCCACCTGCTCACCCATAATATAAGTTTCCCGAGTCATTTTCTTGCGATGCTGCGTGTAAACCATATAATCAATAGGGCAAATCAAAGTATGCGTCCCCTTCATCACCAGCTTCACCGGGGCCCCATACAGATCGTGGATGGTAATGTTGGGGTCGATGTATAGCCTCCTCCCCAGTTCTGCTAGGAGGGGGTTCTCTGAGCTCCTTAAGGCGTCTGGTACAAAGCTTCCATATTCGTACATCACGGGCCTGGAGAGAGAGAGAGAGAGAGAGAGAGAGAGAGAGAGAGAGAGGGGGGGGGAGAGAGAGAGAGAGAGAGAGAGAGACATCATGAATCATCATTGTCATTGCCATCATTATCACCATTACCACTCTAGACTTCTTCCTCACTCCGCAATACGAACTAAAGAAAAGGAACCAACTCTTTTTATTCTAATTTGGCCTAAAACTGTCATCTGGTTATCTTGAATGCTGAGTTGTAGCAATAAATTACCCTTAGAAACTGATACCAGTCACGAAAAAGTGCAATGTAGAGCCGTGGCATTGCCTTTTTCTGCCACTAAGTTAGGTGAATAATGCTGCAAAAGGACACAATTCTGGGCCAGGTTAAGGTGACATCAATATAGGTAATAAGTGTCCACAGTAAGGTATGGAACATGGTGGAGTGGAGTAGCTCTTGAAATAAAATTGGAGGATTTTAAACAAATTTTATTCTAATTCACCATTTTCTCTGTAGCTGCACCTTTTGCCTTTACACACACACACACACACACACACACACACACACACACATATATATATATATATATATATATATATATATATATATATATATATATATATTAGCCGTTTGCTTTCCATTAAAATGACTTAAGCAGACAGTGATGTAGCAAAGTTTTAATTCTCTCGTTTTCCTGATCTTCTATCCTCTGGATTCTCTATGCTCTGGTTTCGGCTACCCTGTTATTCTCAGACTAATACAGTACGTTGTGTACTGTACATATCCATTAATTCTACCGACTATGAAAAAATTCTTTGACTATCTCAGTTTAAGGTGGAAACACATTCTGTCAATTTCTTCCTTCTCTAAAATCTCCATTCAAGTTAATTTCAGTGTTCATCACCACCTTTGGCTCTCGTGCACATCAGCTGATCACCGTGGTGGACAAACCTGTATCTTTTCTATCACCAATGACGGAGCAGCTTGTACTCGCACAGCACCGTACCTGTACTGTATCCTTGAACACCTTTTTTATCTATCTATCTATCTATTGCCAGACGCCTCAATCCCGTTTCGGGTGGCCATAAACAAATCGCCTCCACGCCGTCCTGTCCCCCGCCATTTCACTGCCCTGCTCCCAACTCACACCCCCCTCTCTCATATACCTCTCCACCCCATCCCTCCATCTCATCCTCGGCCTCCCCCTCCCTCTTCCTCCTTCCACCTCACTCACATACACTCTTTTCGTCAGTCTTTCACCCTCCATTCTCTCCACATGACCAAACCACCTCAGTGTGTTCCTCATAAAACTTCCTATCACATCCACACCACAACGCTCCTTTATATCCTCATTCGTCAGCCTGTCTTTCCATGTGACTCCACAGGCTTCTCCTAAATAACTCATTTCCACTGCTTTCACTCTTGACTTGTGTCCTTCCAACAACGTCCAAGCTTCACTTCCATATGTTAGACTGTCATGTAGTAACTTTTTCACTTCCATGCTCACTTCCCTGTTTCTTAACACCGTTTTCAAAGAACCAGCAACCTTTCTTCCCTGCTGTACCCTTTCAAGCACTTCACCCTCCAAACCTCCATCCTTACTCATCACACTACCCAAGTACTTAAACGTACTCACATTTTCTAATTCTTCACCATCCAACCTCGCTGTAGATTCACTGACTTCACCTCTCTCAAAGACCATCGCATTACTCTTCCCTACATTCACCTTTAGATTCCGTTTCATACACACTCTCCCAGACTCATCCACCAAGCCTTGCAGCTCCCCTTCGTCTTCACCGAACAACACAGTATCATCTGCAAACAACAGTACAGGGAGTTTCCAAACACTATCCTCTCTCACCAGGGCCACTCCAACATCCACTACCCTACCTTGTACCTCTTTTATTACCCCATCCATGTACAGATTGAACAACCATGGAGACATGACACATCCCTGTTTTAACCCAACCTCCAAAGAGAAAAATTCACTTAGTTCACCATCCACACGCACTGCAGCCTTAGCACCGTCATACATACTCTTCACAGCATTCAACAACTCTCCATCTACACTATATATTCTTAATACCTTCCACAATACTTGTCTATCCACCCTGTCATATGCTTTCTCCAAATCCATGAAGGCCGCATACAACTTCTTTCCCTTCTCTAGAAACTTTTCCACTAAAGATCTAAGAATGAATATCTGATCCACACACCCTCTTCCCTTCCTAAAGCCTCCCTGTTCTTCTCCAACTAATTCCTCTGTTCTTTCTCTAACTCTGTCAATAAGTATCCTACCATACACTTTTCTTATTATACTAAGGAGACAAATGCCCCTATGATTACCACACACTTCTTTTTCCCCTTTTCCTTTGTACAAGGGAATAATTATACCTGACTTCCAATCCTCCGGGACTCTACCTTCCTCCCAGGCCAATCTGCACATCTTCCACATCCATTCTACTACTATCTCTCCCCCATGCTTCAGCATTTCACCACACACTCCATCAATTCCAGGGGCTTTCCCCAATTTAACATTCTTCATTGTTTCCACAACTTCTATCCTACTGATTTCTTCCTGTCTTCTCACCTCCCTCCTTCTCCCAGCCATTCCCCAGCCACTTATACTCGCATTAGTTCCATCCTGTATGTTCAACAATTCCTTAAAGTGTTCTCTCCATCTGCTCATTTTTTCTCCCTTCTCCACTAATAATCTACCATTTTTATCTTTCACTCCCCTGCTAACCTCACTTCCACCCTGTCTTACTCTGTTCACCTCTTCCCAGAACATTTTCTTACAGTCTCTCCACTTTACACTCATATTCCTTCCAAATTCCTCATCCACTCTCTTCTTACTCTCTCTTACTAATCTTTTCACCTCTCTCTTTCTTTCTACATATAACTCTCTCTTCCGCCTTTCAACTTCTTCCACACCCCTATTTCTCATCCATTCATTGTATGCTTTCTTCTTTTGTGCTACAGCCTCTCTCACCTCTTCAGTCCACCACGCTGTTCCTTGCACCCCCCTCCGTCTTCTCTTCCTCCCACACACCACATCACATGCTGCACATATTTCTTCTGTAAATATCCTGCACACATCTTCCACGTCCCCCATCTGCTCCAATTCATATTTGCCCAATCGTTCCTCCACTTCCCTTTTCGTATAACTAATCCTACTGCTTACTTTGTCAATCTTTCCTCTCCGCTCGGCTCCTCCGACCACAACCTTATCACCTTAATCAGTCCTATCGTTCCAGTAAGGCCTGTGGACCGTCCCAAGAAGAGGCAGCAATGGCACTTTGGAGCTGCTGATTGGGAGCCCGTCAGATGGTACTCCTATGATTTTCCATAGAATGATTATTGCGTCCATGGCCAAGAGCCATCTAAGTTTGCCTTGCACATTATGAAAATTGTTCTCTCGGGCATGGAAGCAGACATTCCTTTCTCTTATCTTTAGACTACTGAAAAAAAAAAAAATGTTTAATTGCGCTTGTTCTAATGCTGTCCACAACAAGGAGAAGGCCCCCGAAATGTACCAGAATTAACGCACCCTGAATCTCATCTGTATTATATCTCCGTCTGGAATTGTGCGGTCTGTTCTCCTCTCTGCTGAGAATAATTTCACTCGTACAAAATGCTCTGAACTCTCTGACTCAGATTCTTCTCACTCCTTCAGCCACCTTACCATATACTTTTCTAACAACTGTAATTCATCTTTCTTTCCTCCTCTTTTCCTCTCTGGTGACTTTGTTGTTGTTTCTTCTATTGAAGAGCAGAATTCTGTGCCCTAACACTCTCATCCAATTCCATCCTAGTTGATTCTGGTGCTGATCCTACATTTCTTCCATCTCTGACTTCCTCATGACTGGTATTGAAATTTCTTTAGTTGATATACTTTCTGTCCTCACTAGCCACAGTACTAACAAGGCGCATAAACGTGATGGGGTCCCTCTTGTTGTCCTCAAGAACTGTGCATCTCTGCTTACACTCTACCTAGTAAAGTCCTTTCCCCTTTTTCTGTCAACTCGCACCTTTCCTAGTTGCTGGAAGTTTCCTCTCATTCAGATTGTCCTTAACATGGGTGACCATTCCCAATCTTCTAACTATTGCCCAAGTGCTTTAACATCCTGTAATGAATCATCAGGGACGCTCCACTGGGGATCTTCTCAGACTCCTGGTCATCCTCCTTTCGGGACTTCGGCGAATGCTTTGCTATTGGACATGACATCTCAAAAGATTTTGATTGAGTTTGGCATAAATATTTAATTTCTGAACAGCTCTCATACGATTGCCATCCTTAAGAGGAATAGACTGTAGCACCAGTCGAACAGGGCAGTACTCCCAAGGTGGATGGCAAGCTGGTGATAGGGAGAGCTGGAGCTCCCGGTTCACCAGCTCTCAGGACTTGATCATGACCATCCCCCTTTGCTGAACATTTTCAGTGCATTCACTTACACAGAAAGCAGGCGAGCATGCTCTCTTAATACATCTACCTTGAACTGTCTACGCCGCACTACATGCGCATAACATAACACACCTTCTATTCACTCTCTTTAGTAATGGCCGCTGCAATGTTACTATAAAATGAGATGGTAACTCGGATTGCCACCACCGGCAGGGTAGGGCTGGCGGCAAAGGGTCCTCCCGGTCGCCATCAAGCAACCATGCCGGCACAACTGTTGCTATTTCCGGTAATGTTCATCAGCGAAGAAGTGAAAGTGCGGCCTATTTCTTCACCAACATCCACAGCCTTACCACAAATTTCAACTCAGTTCATTTTTTCCTTCAGTCCTTATCCCCTTTGGCCCTTTTCCTCACAGAACAACAAATCTCACCCTCTACTGATATATCCCCATTTTATTTTACCGGTTACCATCTTACAAACTTTCGTAACAAGGGTGGCACCTGTTATATCAAATCCCAATATGCAGTTGACGCTATTTTAAACTTCACTTCATCCAGTTTTGATTACTCATTGTATAAACTAAATTGTTAAACTATTACCAAATATATTTTTGTAGTTTATCGCTCCCCCAGTGCTTCTTCGGAACCCAGTGTATTTGATTCCATATACACACAGCTGAGTAATCTTAACCTTGCCCTTAGCACCGAAATTACCATTTTGGGCGATTTTAACATACATAATGTTGAATGGTTATTGCATTCTGCCAGGACTGACTACGCTGGTGTAGAGTGCGAGCTGTTTGCAGAATCGTTTAATCTCACCCAGCTGGTAAAACAATCAACCAGAATACCTGATAATCCTGACCATAATGCCCATCTCTTGGATTTATTCTTGACAAATAATCCAGATCAATACAGGATACAGGTACCGTCACCACTTGGATCCTCTGACCACAATCTCATCAAAGCCTCACTAGTTAACTCCCCCACACCTCCCCGTTCCGAACCTGTCAGGGTGACCCGATGGCACTTTGACAGGGCAAACTGGGATGGATTTATAAATTATCTTGCTGACATTCCATGGCAGTCTTTCTTCTCTAGTGATCCCAATACCACCCAGTCCCACATTTGCGACTTAATACTAGGTAGTATGGATTTATTCATACCAAGTCAACAGTTCACTAAAAGATCGAACTCTCCAAAATGGTTTGATGGCAACTTTGCCAGAGCAACAGCCCAAAAGTCATTAGCATATAACTCTTACTTAAAATCAAAAACATCTGAATCACTCTCTCAATTTAAAATTGCTAGAAATCATGCAAAAGGTGTAAATCTAGCTAAATCAAACTTTCTTCAAAAGCAAGGATCAAAACTACTTAATAACTCTAATGACAATAGAATATTCTGGTCAACTCTTAATTCTTTCAATAATATCTTTAACAAGTCATCTTCCATTCCCCCACTAAAATCTTCAGATTGCAACATTTCAAATGACCCACGTGGGAAAGCGGATATTTCTGCCAGTACATTAGCCAGAAACTCTACCATAGACGGTAGCAGCCAGAATGTCCCAGTACTAGAACTTGACTCTTCTGAAATTGCTCCATTCAAAATACAGACAAGATACGTAAAATCCATCCTAGACAATCTACCTACCAACAAAGCGCCAGACCCAGATGGAATTCCGCCAATTGTTTTGAAAAAGTGTTCCCCTGAACTTGCCTCTGTCCTAGCTAAATTATTCGGACTATGCATACATTCTTCTTTATTCCCAAATTCATGGAAAGAAGCCAATATCCACCCAATTCCGAAGAAAGGGAGTTCCTCTGACAACCCTGAT
This sequence comes from Coenobita brevimanus, assembly GCF_032717465.1. Taxonomy (NCBI): domain Eukaryota; kingdom Metazoa; phylum Arthropoda; class Malacostraca; order Decapoda; family Coenobitidae; genus Coenobita; species Coenobita brevimanus. The sequence continues at coordinate 8,820,689 of NC_136997.1, forward strand.
TCCAGACCGATAGCTGTCACATCTTCTCTTGGTAAGGTATTTGAAACTTTAATTAATAAGCACATTATCAAAGATCTTGAATCCAACAACTTAGTGACAGACAATATGGTTTTTGCCACGAAAGATCCACCATTGACATTCTCAATCTCCTAACTCATACCATCCATCAATCAATTTATCTACATGGAGAAACTCATGCAGTAGCTCTTGACGTTTCTAAAGCTTTCGACAGACTATGGCACCAATCCCTACTGTCCAAACTCCCTTGCTATGGACTAACGTCTTTTGTTCCTTTGATTTCTTCATATCTTAGTGACAGGAAAATAAGAGTAAAAGCAGATGATGTATAATCCAATTTTCACTCAGTTAATGTCGGCATGCCGCAGGGGTCAGTTCTGGTGCCAACCCTATTCCTGGTTCATATTAACCCTTTAACTGCGGGCTTGATTTGCTTTTTCTTGCGGCACCCGCGGGCGTATTCACGCTCCGACAGACTCTCTAAAAATATTTGCCAAAAATCAGTTATTAGTCCTAGAATATTAAAATCACATATGCTTATGGCACATACCTTCTCCTGGGGTGTTTGTTGAGCCTTCGTCGAGTACCGTAGGGCTTTTGGAGACCTCTGAAGTTGGGTAACGAAGTCTCCTACACTTCCCGACAACCCGTAATATGATTACCACAGCCTGATATTATCACTAGAAACACTATTCTATGATTCTCAAATAGTTTGGAATCCATATTCCTAAAAAAAAAAAAAAACACTGTGAAAGCAATGAAAATTACGAGGGCGTATGACCTTCTCACTTGCGCTAGTTTGCCGCTGGTGTTGCCATTTATTATTCATAAAAACACTCACATTTTATATTTCTATTACTATATAAGACTTATATATATCTACAGTCTTTATCCATAAGTTTCATTCAGTAATAGTAGTTTATTGTCACTGTAGGCATTCAATTTCTATCAGTAAAATACGTAGTATTCACTTTCTCGTCCTGTGTACTAGCATTGAGAGTGAATGTCACTTTCACCTTCACTCTCATAACTCATAGTATTCATACATGCTAGAGTGAAACATTCACTTTCATTACTCCTAGTATATATACTCGTATTCTTATAATACTACTCATTTACATTACTATTTACGTTCTCTATTTTATTTACATTATTTACATTTCTATTTTATTTACACTGTGTTATGCACCGTCACTTGAAGTAACTTATAAAACTATTTTCCACTGTTCACTTATATTTACATTCATTGCTTTCACTTGCTGTTTACACATTATTTACACATTATTTACAATTCCACTTGCACTGTTTTATTCAACAGAAAGATCGTAGTCACTCTCTTTCAATTGTCAGCCCTTTACCTCTTTCCACACGAGGTTTAGTAGGAGGTAAAGGTCACAGGGCCCTTTGCATGGGGGTGAAAAGTAGCTGAAGTTAGCAGGAGCAAACAGACGTACCTTCACCTTGGAAGATGACAGTGAACTGATAGGGGTGGGCCGGGGTGGCCTACCTAGGGAAATGCATTACTGCCAACGTCAGCCTCTTGACAGCTGCTAATATATAGCAGTGAAATGATTGGCAAGAAATCTAGACAATACATTATAAATTAGGTAGTTCCAGGTGAATGTAAATATCACTTAGGCTTCTCCCTTCCCTCCTTATATATATTTTTAGTACGAGAACAGATTATATGGCATATTTCAAGAGGAAATAAACAGCGAAAATTAGTGAACGAGTGCACGTGAGGTGTTGTCAGGTGATAATTGGCCAATTCCAGGTGTATGGCAATCTCACTTACCTTATTTTTTTTTGGTATATAGTATTTGGTATAAGAATAGGGCATAGGGCTTATTTCAATTGATGAAATCAGTGGAAAATTCCAGGGAAGATTTACTTAGAGTAGCACAGCCGGGCAGGCGAGAGGAGAGGGTAATGGAGGGAAGGTAGGGAGGGGAGTCAAGAACGGGGAGAAATGGCTAAATTGTCAACAATGGATGGGAGTACAGATGAGATTAGGAGTGCTGACTAGTGTTGGACATTGGCAGTACTGATAGATGATACAAGCCACCACTTGAAAGCCCGGGCGAATTCAAAATAACACAGAATCGCAAAAGTGACACCCCGCGGTATGATCCCTTGCTCCCAAGCGTCACGAAAGTGACGCTCTGTGGTTAAGGGGTTAATGATCTCTTATCTGTCACCCACAATCCCATCCACTCATACATAGATGACTCAACAGTACATAGTTCATTCACACTCAGACACCAGTATACAAAGTCTAATATCTCTACCTCTCAACTCAGTACAGCCATCTCCATAAATCAAGGCCCATCTATGATCAGTGAATGGAGACAAAACAACCTTGTCTCATTTAATGCTAGTTAAACTAAATATATACAATTTTCTGTTAGATATTGCCAGATTCATACATTACCTTCTGTGCTACTAATATTCCCATCTCCAAAAGTATTGAAATTCTTGGCGTCTCACTTAACAATGCCCTCAGCTGGACCTCTCATGTTAGATCACTTGCTAAAACCGCCTCAAAAAAACTTGGATTAGTGTACAGAGTCCGTAACTTCTTCGCTGATGAGCAGTTAGCTATAATTTATAAGAGTCATGTGCGCTCTCAGCTTGAATATTGCTCACCCTTGTGAAATGGATGTGGAGAGGTTGCATTAAAACAACTAGGCAAAATTCAAAACAAAGCTGTTAGAATTATTAACAACTCTACCATTATATATAAACTATCTTCCCTGCAAGTGAGAAGTAATGTTGCCTCCCTTGCATTATTTTGCAGATATTTTTATGGCAAATGCTCAGACGAAGTTGCCTCCATGGTGCCACCTCTCCATGCCTTCTCTCAAGCTACACGGGCATCTGGTAGCACTCATGACTGGAATGTCACTCAGCCATATTGCAGAACTTCTGCCTATCAGAATTCTTTCATTCCCCCGACTGCATCTCTCTGGAACTCGCTTCCCCAGAGTTGCTTCCCTCCAAATTTCAACCCACAGCTGTTCAAGTCCATCTGTTACAGATATTTTATGAGAAAAGGACACCAGTAATCTGGTGTATGGATTATTTTTTTTATTCATTTGTTTTTCCTTCCTCAGTTCTGTTATTAAAAAAAAAAAAAGTGTGCCATTATCTCTAGCTTCCTCTCTGGTCGTTCTACAGTTGTTGTTACAGACAGCCACCGATCTTCTCCTGGAGCTTTCAATGGTGTGCTCTTCAGGACTCTGTCTTATCACCAACCCTCCTATTTATCAATGACTTTCTAAGCTGTACATCTAACTCTAACCACTCATACACAGTTGACTCCACCCTTCTCCTTTCCATCTGCATCCAGCAGCTGGTAGCACTCTTGACTGGAATGCCACTCAGCCATATTGTAGGACTTCTGCCTATCAGAATTCTTTCATTCCCTGGACTGCTTCTCTCTGGAACTCGCTTCACCAGAGTTGTTTCCCTCCAAATTTCAACCCACAGCTGTTCAAGTCAAACTGTTACAGATATTTTATGAACAGAGGACACCAGTAATCTGGTGTATGGATTATTTTTTTTTTATTCATTTATTTTTCCTTCCTCCATTCAGTTATTAAAAAAAAAAAAAAAAAGTGTGCCTTCATCTCTAGCTTCCTCTCTGGTCGTTCTACAGTTGATGTTACAGATGGCCACCGATCTTCTCTTGGAGCTTCCAATAGTGGTGCTCCTCAGGACTCTGTCTTATCACCAACTCTCCTATTTATCAATGACTTTCTAAGCTGTACATCTAACCTTAACCACTCATACATAGTTGACTCCACTCTTCTCCTTTCCATCTGCATCCCGCAGTGTCCATCTTACCGGTTACTTCTACAAACACGGGACGAGGCTATGGCACACCTAATGTCTGACTTGGCTTATATCTCTGACTGGGGTAAAAGTAATCTTGTTTTTAATGCATCAAAAACTCAGTTCTTGACACTTTCAACCTGTAAAAATCATCCACAGGAGTATGTCTTACTTTTGAACAATATTCTTCTCAATCTTTCATCATCTTTGGAAATACATGGGGCTTCATTCTCGGATTTAGCTTCAAAAGATTATAACCTCTGCTATGCTAGGTGCTTCTAGGCCAGCTTGCCATCCTAGCAACGCCTAAGGTATAGCTGGGTTCCCTTTCTAGACCGGCGCTAAGACACAGTGCGAGAGGAACAGGGCATAAAAACACAGGGCAACAAGCTTACACATGTATTACAACGTTACACGTGCGGTTGCCGGCCATTGCCGAGGTCCCTTGGGCAACAGGAGGAGGGCAACTACTGGCCATCCCTTTCCCGTCGGTGTGGCGATCGGCTGTCACTGGGACCTAACTCCCTGACAGGACTGCAGACGAAGGGTGGCTGCGGGCGCGGCCTCCGGCCATCACCGGAGTCCCGTGTGAGGGGCAATGTGTAGGTGAGAGGCAGCTGTGGGCTGTTCCCTGTCTACTGGTGCGACTGTTGGCCGTCACTGGTGTTATTCCCCTCAAGGCAACTCCAGAAGGAAAGAGGGTGTGCCTTTCTCTCCCCTCGTGTAGCGGTCGGCCGTCACGGGTTCTGCAGGGGGGGGTGGACAGCACTATGAGCAGTGGGGGGCTGTCTCTTACTGGCGCAGCTGCAGGCCGACACAATTGCACGACTGCAGGCCGTTGCTGGTACACGGCTATTGGCCGTTGACAGGGCACGGCTTTTGGCCATTGCTGGTGCACGACTAGATGCCGTTGCTGGTGCACGACTGCAGGCCATTGCTTATGCATGACTACAGGCCTCTATACTAGTTGAATCCATATTGGCTTTCATATATAAGAAGTATTGCCTATATTTCTCATTATCTTATTATCTTTTCTACATGCAGAGTATATGTATATATCATAACTTATGTCAAACTTACTTTTAGTATATCTAAAGATTCACATAGCAACATAGCATCACATAGCTTGCCTCACAGTCATCGGCATCGAACATTCGATGCACTGTCAGCTTCATTCCCACACCCCACTGTAAGCTCAGAGCTGGCAGTAATAGCCAAGGAGTGGGGATGGTAAGATGTACTCTAGACAGCACTCAGACTTGTATTGTGTAACCCTTGTACACCCATGCAACAAAGTTTCTGTATCCCCCTCGGTGGAAGGAAGTGGAAGTCAGGGTTAGAGAGAGAGAGCAGGAGAACGGATAACCGTAAGGAGTAGTTTGGTACTGAGCTACGAGGCAGATGATGAGAAACTTAATGAAGCTGGATTCGAAACATTTCCACGTTATTCACCTGCAAAACATTACGTTTGTAACATACACAGCATATTTTATAAAACAGACTACTGTGTTATCATGGAGTCCCGTGAAACTGGTCCAGACACGACCCATCTGTTTCGGATCCTCTTCAAACAAATAAAACACTGAGCCAGTTGGATATAAGCTGTGACTGGTCAGTGTCACTTCGGTGATAATTTTTGAGAATATGATATCCTGGATTGTCTATAGCTATAATATAGAATGATTATGGGTTTAATACTGATTCCCATAGTAGCTGTGCGGGTCGTTATAAATGATAAAACTGTTTTATGTGGACGAATAAACCATATTGTGATGTGCAGCGTAGAGCATTTAACTATAATCAGATGAAATTAGAAGGAAACAACACAAAATATTCTGAAACAACGAAGATACAGCTGTGGTATCTTGCTCCGCCTCGTTATCCAGGCCTTAACCGTTGCTTCACCTCATACGTGCATTATTTTTCCTCAGTCTCGGCCTCTTCCATTACTCTTACTTCCCGGTAAGCTCTTAGTGAGAGCCATCATATTCCTTAGGGGTTTCTAGTCGTTCGGTCCTATAACCACTACCGTATTACATTATTCGTCACATCATCACTCCCACACAAACAACTTTAGCACAAGACTGCTGACTCTGTTACTATCGTTATTGGCACTGCCACTAATAAAACCCCCCTTTCCCACTGTGTCTAATTTCCCCCACAATACTACTACTGCTAATCATACTACTAATCTACTGTAAATCTATATGATAATACATATGATTGTCCTTATGCCTCTGTCTGTTAACCAGACTGTCCCTGTCCCACCGCCGGCAACTTGTCACCCCCCACCGCTACCCCAGTTGCACCTCCCGCTCTCTCACCCACCATTGACCCTACTCTTCCTCCACTCCGACACCACACTATCCCGTACCTCACCTATTTACCGGTGAATATAGGTAGTATGCAATAATAATTATAATCATAAAATGTGCAGTGTTCCTAACATTACATATAAAAACTGCAGCCCCAAACGTGCCTATATTACGGAGCACTAGTATGTTAACCAAAGAATCGACAACAGACCCTTCTTAACATTACCACTGGACTTTCCCTATAGCACTTCACCATGGCAATACAACCCATTGTAGTCCTTTGTGGGATCACTACAGCTGTTTGGGAAAAATAACATACTGCACGACATGCCTACAGCCCACTAAAATACGCACGTGACGTTTCACTAACATCCATCAAAGAGCCTAGGAGTTAGTGGACAAGCAAACAAACGACTGGATATAAACTGACACAAGCCGAATGTCTTGCATCGGTATATGACGACCTGACAAAACTGTTACCATCATGCTTTGCAGGTGTTATAATAATAATAATAATAATCACATGTTATTAGGCACGATACAGAGAAGGCCAAACAATGAAACAGCATGTGTTGACGCAATGCAGTATCTGCTTGCCATGACAGAAGGTTGAGATGCTGTCAAGCATTAATTTAGTAGTATTACTATAACCCTACCATCACAGCATATTATGACACTGTTTGGTTTCATATGTCAAAGCTGTGTTCACGCGTTTTATCAGGGAGATTATGCTGTTTGTGTCCTCTGTGATCACTACTACTACTACAACTACTACTACTACTACTACTAGTGTAGTAGTAGTAGTAGTAGCAGTAGATTACAACTACTACTAGTACTACTACTACTACTATTATTACTTCTACCACTACTACTATATTATTATTATTATTATTATTACGATAACACCTGCAAAGCAGGATGGTAACAAATTTGTCAGGTCGTCATATACCGAAGCAAGACATTCGGCTTGTGTCTGTATTATGTCCAGTCGTTTGCTTGTTTGTCCATAACTCCTAGGCTCTTTGATGGATGTCAGTTAAACATCACACTGTATTTTGGTGGGCTGTAGGCATGTCGTGCAGTATGTTATTTTCCCAAACAGCTGTAATGGTCCCACAATGGACCACAATGGGTTGTATTACCATGGTGAAATGCTATAGGGAAAGTCCAGTGATAATGATAAGAACGGTCTGTGATCAGTTCTGTGGTTAATATATCAGTGCTCCGTAATATAGGCATGTTTGGATCTGCAGTTTTTATATGTAATGTTAGGAACACTACGCATCTACAGTATGTTTTTGTTATTAGCCCTTTGAGATTCAAATGACTATTATGATCGTCATTTCAAATCCAACCTCAGAGATTCAGATGACGCTTTTAATCTTTATTTCAAGAAGCTTTTCTAAAATATTCATCATAAGTCACGTTTACAAGTCATAACAAATAGACTCGACCCTGACGTAAAGGAATGGTTGCTCTATCCCTGGCGGGTACTGCGCAGCTGGTCTGACTCATGGCTTTGTTTATTTATCACTTTATTCTTGGCAATTTTTTTTTTCTACGGCAAGGTATAAAATTTTTGGTTTTTGCCTAACTTCAACTCGTCACTTTGACTTTTTATATTCTTTGTTTTCCTTTTTTGAACCTACTGCGATAAAGTACAACTATTCAGCTTCAAAATAACACCACAACCAGCACCCTATCATAAAAAAAATATTTACACTGACCGATCAATGAAAAAGATTGCAAAGCGAATATGCAGCCGAGACTAAAATAAAATTGTGCATCTTTTTCCCTTCGTTTTACCGCGCAATATAATGCAAAAATTACCATAATCTATATATCATTGTAAAGATAATTTATTGTAGTTTTTCATGGTTTAAACCAGATTTACATATCTTTATTTTTTTTTTTTCACCGAATATTTTTCTACGGCAAGGTATAAAATTTTTGCTTTTCGCCTAATTTCAACTCATTTTGATATTTTATTTTCTTTGTTCTCATTTTTTGAACATACTGCTATAAAGTACAACTATTCAGCTTTAAAATGACACCAAAACTAACATTCTATCATGAAAAGTATTTATGCAGTAGGATCAAAGAAAAATATCGTGCCGCGAAGATGTGGGTCAGCTTGAAAGTGGCTGACTCTAGCACAGACACAATGTGTCCAACCCTGAAACTTGATAGGGTTAATATAATTATTACTATCGTCCCCCCTTTAGAAGATGGAGAGATAATGTTTTTGCCTTCCTCTGTGTGTGTGTGTGTGTGTGTGTGTGTGTGTGTGTGTGTGTGTGTGTGTGTTCCCATTATATCTCGTGAACGGCTTGAGCTTTCAACATGAAACCTTCAGGACATCAAGATATGGCCAAAATCTTGGCCGAGTTCGAAAATGGGCATTCTGGGTCAAGGTTAAGGTCACCAAAATGGCTGCCTCAGTTCAACTAGTTTTTATCGCCCGCCTTTAGCACCATTATATCTCACAAACAGCTTGAGCTATCAACATTGAACCTTCAGACAATCAAGATACCTGTATAGCCAAAATCTTGGACGAGTTCGAAAATAGGCAAACTGGGGCGGGGTCAAAGTCACCAAAATGGCTGCCAGAGGTCAACTAGTTTTTATCGGCCACCTTGAGCACCATTATATCTGATGAACGGCTTGAGCAATGAACATGAAACCTTCAGGGTATCAAGATATGGCCTAAATCTTGGACTTGGTCAACAGCATATTCTGGTGGGCGATTAGCATTCGGCTTCCAAATGCCTTTCTTTCATTATTAATGCATACCATATATATATTAACTGTTCAAGGGTGGACAACAGGCCTGGCAGCCCAGGGATGAAATGAGGAGTATTGTGGTGTCAGAGTGGGGGAGGAGTAGGGTCGATGGTGGGTGGGAGAGATGGGGGGTGCAACTGGGGAATGTAAGACGTTTCGGCCACGGACGTTTCGGCCATGGGCCACCACCCTAGGACGTTCTGAAATGTGAAGAGTTGTGAACCTTACCTAACCTAACCAAACCTAACCTAACCTATGCCCTACCTTCCGTGGCAAAAACGTCCTAGGGTGGTGACCCATGGCCCAAATGTTCGTGGCCAAAACATCCGTGCACGGCAACTGAGGTAGCGGTGGGGTGTAAGTGACAAGTTGCCGATGGTGGGACAGGGACAATGTTGTTAGCAGATACAAATATAAGGACAATCATATGTATTATTATACAGATATATAGTGAATTAGTAGTAGGAGTAGCAGTACTTGTAGTAGTAATGTGAGGGAAATTAAATTTAATGGAAAAAGGGGGGTGTAGGAGTGGCAGTCCCCCCTGGGGATAGGGGGGTTTCAAGAATACTCCCCTAGTATCCCTGCTTGTCGTCCGAGGCGACTAAAAGGGTTGGTGGTGGGTTAGTACCCCGCCCCATAAAAAGAACTAACTAAAAAAGCGAATAAAGCGCCTCGGACCAGGACGGACCATACGTTGACGACTAAGGAATGGACAAAGGACATTCTGAGGGAACGTGGAATGTGAGAGAAGTGAATGATGAAGTGAAAGAGAGAGAGAGATTGCTCAAGTGCTTGAGGATGCGGGAGTGGATATATGTAGATTGACTGAAACTAAATGGTGAGGTGAAATGGTGAGAGAATGGGAATATGGTTTAGGAATATGTGCGGGAGTTAATGAGAATAAGAGTGGAAGAGAGGGAGTATGTCTGATGATAAGCAAGAAGTGGAAGGAAAATATGAGAGAGTATGGAACAGTGGGTGCAAGGATTGTATGGGTGAGGATGAAAGTAGGTATACAAGCATGGGCAATTGTGTGTGTATGCTCCGACAGAGGACTGAGTGGCAAGAGTGAAAGATGAGTTTTGGACGAGAGTAGAAGAATGTATGGACAAATTTGAGAGGAGCGAGAGAGTGCTTTTGATTGGAGACATGAATGGCAAAGTTGGGAATGTACGAGTGGATGGAGTGGTTGGTCAGTGGGGTGTGCCAGTTGAAGTAGATGGGAATGGTAGTGCTTTGGTAGACATCTGTGCTGGTAAGGGGTTGGCAATAACCAACACCTACTTTCTACATAAGATGATCCACCTGTATACATGGAGAGTAATGAGGAGGATGGATAGTGAACTTGTTGAACGAAAGGCAATGATAGACTACGTGTGTGTGGACGAGCGAATGAGAAGACAAGTGTTGGATGCAAGAGTGTGGAGAGGGTGGGGAAAAGGAGTCTCAGACCATCACTTACTGATGGCCAAGGTGAAGCTGCAAAGAAAATGGTTGAGGAGACGAAGGGAAAGACAGGAGGAAACAGCTCCTATGAGAAAAGTGGAGAATTTGCAAGATAATGAGAAAACTGGCAGAGTATAAGAGCATAGTGGAAGACAGATTGGAAAGGTATGAGCTAGAGCAGATGGAAGGGGTGGAAGACGTATGTAAGATATTTATGGAAGAGATAGGTGCAGCGTGTGAGGTGGTTTGTGGAGTGAGGAAGAGATGCAAGGGTATGCAAGGGACAGCATGGTGGAATGATGAAGTGAAACGAGCTGTGGAACAAAAGAAGAAGGAATATTGTGAATGGTTAGCGAGTAGAGGTAGGGGAGAAGATGAGAGAGAGAAAAGAGAGGTATATGTGAGTAGGAGAAGGGAGGTGAAGAGACTGGTGAAGGAGAGTAAGAAGAAAGTGGATGAAGAGTTTGAGAGGAATCTGAGTGTGAAATGGAAGGAGAGTAAGAAATTGTTTTGGAAGGAGGTAAAGAAAGTAAGGCAGTTTGAAAGGGGAAATAGTAGGGGAATGAAAGATAGGAATAATAGATTGTTGGTGGAGAAGAGAGAGAAATTGAGGAGATGGAAGAAGCACTTTGAGGATTTGTTGAATGTAGAGAGTGAGAGCAGTGCGAGTATAAGTGGTTGGGGAATGGCTGGGAGAAGGAGAGATGAGAGGAGGGAGGAAGAGATCAGTAGGACGGAAGTAGTAGAAGCAATGAAGATCAAGTTGGAGAAGGCCCCAGGAATTGATGGAGTGTGTGGTGAAATGCTGAGGTATGGAGGTGAGATTGTTGTGGAATGTATATGGAAGTTGTTTGGGGGAGGCGGTGGCTGAATCGGTAGAGAGGCGGCCTGCAGTCCTGATGGACCCAGGTTCGAATTCCGGCTGGGGCAGGGAACAGTTTAAGGATTTGAATTTCATAAAAGCAGACTTTCCTGATCTACCAGATAACCTGCCAACACGTCATAAAAGTACTCCCGCTAATACCAATACACCAGTCCTGTATGAGACAGCCCTAGCATGTATTCAATATGGACGGTGGGTGTTAGCGCCAAAGTGGTGACATGTAGAGAGGTGTATGGTATGTAGGAGGACTACTGGGCCTTGAGAGCAGGCTGTGAAGCCTATGCCCAGAAGTCGGACACATAAAAAAAAAAAAAAAAAAGATTAGCTTGGGAAGAGGGAAAAGTTCCAGAGGACTGGAAATCAGGTATAATTGTTCCTTTATATAAAGGAAAAGGGGAGAGAGAAGTATGTGGTAACCATAGGGGTATTTGCCTTCTTAGTGTGACTGGTAAAATATATGGTAGAATACTCATTGATAGGGTTAGGCATATGACAGAGGAGCTAGTTGGAGAAGAACAAGGGGGATTTAGGAAGGGAAAAGAGTGTGTAGATGAAATATTTGTTCTAAGATGTTTAGTCGAGAAGTATCTAGAGAAGGGAAAGAAAGTTTATGTTGCCTTCATGGACTTGGAAAAAGCTTATGACAGAATAGATACAGTTGGCAAGGTATGTGGAAGGTATTAAGAATATATGGAGTGGATGGGAAATTGTTGAATGCTGTGAAGAGTACTGTATGTATGAATGAGCTAGGGCTATGGTGTGAGTGGATGGTGAGCTGAGTGAATTTTTTTATCTCAATGTGGGACTGAAACAGGGTTGTGTGATGTCTCCATGGCTGTTTAATATACTGTATACATGGATGGGGTTGTAAAGGAGGTGCAAGGTAGGGCAGTGGATGTGGGGGTGGCTCTAATGAATGAGGGTGAGATTTGGAAGATTCCGGTGTTGCTGTTTGCTGATGATACAGTATTGTTGAGTGAAGATGAATGGGAGTTGCAAGGTTTGGTGAATGAATTTGGGACAGTGTGTGGGAGGAGGAAGCTGAAAGTTAATGTAAATAAAAGTAAAGTTATGGTGTTTGAGAGGAATTAAGTCACAAAATGTACAGTGAGGTTGGATGGTGAGGATATGGAGAGTGTGAGTGCATTCAAGTACTTGGGTAGTGTGATGAGTAAGGATGGAACTTTGGGGGATGAAGTGAGTGAAAGGGTACAGCAGAGAAGGAAGGTTGTTGGTTCACTGAAAGCAGTGATGAGAAATAGGGAGGTGAGTATGGAAGTTAAGAAGTCACTGCATGATAGTATTGTGATCCCTACCCTGACGTATGGAAGTGAGGCGTGGACCTTGCAAGAGGGGAACAAGTCAAGAGTGAGAGCAGTGGAAATGAGTTACTTGAGAGGAGCGTGTGCAGTGACATGGAGGGACAGGTTGACGAATGAAGAAGTGAAGCAACGTTGTGGAGTGGATGTGGATGTGGTTGAAAAGATTAGGAGAAATACACTGACGTGGTTTGGACATGTGGAGAGAATGGAGAATGAAAGACTGACTAAGAGGGTGTATGTAGGTGAGGTGAAGGGAGGGAGAGGGAGGGGTGGACCGAGGATGAGGTGGAGTGATGAAGTTGAGAGGTATATGAGGGAGGGGGGGTGAGTTGTGGGAAGGGTAGTCAAATGGTGGGTGACAGAGCGACTTGGAGGCGTTTTGTCTGTGGCCACCCTTTGTGGGATTAGGGCGTCGGGCTATAGATAGATAGACAAATAGGAGTGGCAGTGCCAATAACGATAGTAACAGAGTTAACAGTCTTGTGCTAACATTGTTTGTGTGGGAGTGATGATGTGACGAATAATGTAATACGGTAGTGGTTATAGGATCGAACGACTAGAAACCCCTAAGGAATATGATGGCTCGCACTAAGAGCTTACCGGGAAGTAAGAGTAATGGAAGAGGCCGAGACTGAGGAAAAATAATGCACGTATGAGGTGAAGCAACGGTTAAGGCCTGGATAACGAGGCGGAGCAAGATACCACAGCTGTATCTTCGTTGTTTCAGAATATTTTGTGTTGTTTCCTTCTAATTTCATCTGATTATAGTTAAATGCTCTATGCTGCACATCACAATATGGTTTATTCGTCCACATAAAACAATTTTATCATTTATAACGAACCGCACAGCTACTATGGGAATCAGTATTAAACCCATAATCATTCTATATTATAGCTATAGACAATCCAGGAATATCTTCTCAAAAATTATCACCACAATGACACTGACCAGACACAGCTTATATCCAACTGGCTCGGTGTTTTATTTGTTTGAAGAGGATCCGAAACAGATGGGTCGTGTCTGGACCAGTTTCACAGGACTCCGTGATAACACAGTAGTTTGTGTTATAAAATATGGTGTGTATGTTACGAACGTTATGTTTTGCAAGTGAATAGCATGGATATGTTTCGAATCTAGCTTCATTAAGTTTCTCACTATCTGCCTCGTAGCTCAGAATCAAACTACCACTCATGGTTGTCAGTTCACCTGTCCTCTCTCTAACCCTGACTTCCACTTCCTTCAACCAAGGGGGGCACAGAAACTTTGGTGCGTGGGTGTACGTAACTGAATCATACTGTTGGAATAGTCAAAGAATATTTTGGTATACCAGACTTTACTTAACCTCCATATCTAATACATAGTTGAAGATATTATATTAGAGTGCTATGAGGTAACCTGCCCCATCCCGACATTTTCTGGGCAGTGGTACGCCCCAGTCCCGACATTTTTGGTCCTTTTTTGGGGGGGGGCTCAAACATCTGCTTTTGGTGAGAAACATCGAAAATTCATAGAGAAATCGCTCACCTGAGGTTTAAAATACTCGATCTAGGTACGAGTACCTCCTTACCTGACTGGGTTTTCTAACAGGCTGGCACCAAAGAAAACGAGTTCTATGGGAGGGTAACTATTTTATCCACTCATAAACAGTATTTATTTATTTACTTGGTACGAATTTATATGTAGTACAAGAGTATATTGGTTTTCAAACAGTAATATAGGTAATATAAGCATTGTTTCACTCACTAACTCATCACCATTCATGACCTTTTTTTCCCACATTACCTGATCATCATTTCTGACTGTTTCTTTCTCTGATGCTATGTAAACTTTGTCCTCCACATTGTCATCGATTTGGGAATCACTCTGGCCCTGAATGTCTTTATTGGCCAGGTCACTGGTAACAGGTGAATTGCCGAGACAATGGCATGCAGGGGGGGGAGAGGTTATGCGGTGTAAGGCATTGTCCCTGCTTGGCATCTTGTAGAGGAATAGAGGAAGGTGTCCCATGTATACGTGCCAAAAATCACTCGTGGAATCACTCGCGAAAATTGAAAATTGTGCAAATTAGAGACCTTGCAATGCTGCCGCGTTAATCCACGTCGCCGGGACATGAGTGCACATCAGGTGCGGACGTTAATTCACGTCGCCAGGATGGCGTGGGTTAAATAAGGAAGGAGAAGGAAACAAGGAAAACCAGCCAGCAACACAGCTTGTTTTGTTTATGGGGGTGTCGGGATGCCCTTTGTCACCATGGGTGCTATTTCACCACTGTTGGGGTGGAAAAAGTCACATCCCTGTGGCTGGAGGTAGTAAGTCTTTGTGGCACATTAGTGTCGTGGACTGGGGTCAGATGTTGTAGGGGGGTGATCCACTGTATGGTTGCTGGGTTTTCACCGCGGTGAGGGACGCAGGTTAGGTAGAGGGTGGAGGCCCAGAAAGAGGTGGGAAGGGTCTAGAGGAGGTGATGAGGCCCGCGGATTCGGTGTTTCCTGCTGTGGGTCGGCTCCTAGGCGGCGCATCGGACTCTCATGGCTGTAGGTGGTCGTTCCTCTGGTGATCTCTGTTGAATGCTGGTGATGGAGGCGGGGGAGGCAGTTTTATGCCAGAGAGGAGCACAGGTGTTTTCCCCATGGATAGGGGAGTATGAATATTTTAGCTGGTCTTGGTATATTAGGAGGGTGATGGGAGCGGTGTTGAGGGTGTGGGGGCTGGGGGTGATTGAGACTGGTGGTGGAGTCAAGGTGGGGGGGGGGAGGTGGTGGTGGTGTATCTGGAAGGAGGGTGTGATAGGTGGCCAGATCAGGTGATGGTGGTTTTTAGGGTGGGTGTGGGTGGTGAGGTAGGAGTGCTGCCGTGTGGGGCTCTGGGTATGGGTGGCACGGTGCTTGGGGCAGTAGGGGGTGGTGTGCGGGAGTGTGGGTGCGTGTCAGCTGGGGGTGGTCTTGGTGTGATCAGGTGGTGTAGTGGTGAGGTGGCAGTTAAGGTGGTGTGAGGTGCGGGGGTCAGGGAAGGTGATGGTGAGGGGGCGGAGGGTTGACTGGGGGAAAGGATTTGTGGTGGCAGTAAGGCAGGGGGTGAGATGGTGTGAGGGGTAGGAGGTGAAGGAGTGGGTGATGATGTGTGGGAGGAGGAGGGAGTGATGTAACAATTGTAGGAGTCAGAAGGGGGGTCTGGGGTGGTGAGTGGGGGTGAGGTGGTGTGGGAGGTGGACGGGGTAGGTCAATGGGGGCCGGCGGTGCGGAATGGGTGCACGTGGTGATTCCTGTAGGTAAGTGGAGTGTTATGATAATCGATGGTGACTTGGTAGGGGTTAGGGATGTGGGTGATGGTGTTGGGGTCCATAAAGTGTAGGGAGAGTTTATAGGGAAGCGGCAGTTTTGCAACCATCACGGAATCACCAGATTTGTAAGAGTTGGAAGGGGTGGCGTTGGGTTGGAGGTCCAGGCCATTTTGTAGGTGGTGAAGATGCCTCTTGAGGTGGTGGAGAGGGTCAGATGTGGGGGGTGTGGTGGGAGGTTGTAGGTGTCTCGAAGTGGCAGGAGTAGAGGGGCTTCCCCGAAAACGTGCTTGTGAGGGGATATGCCATCTTCTCTGGGGCAGGAGTTTATTCCCCACTGGATGATTTTAACATGATCCAGTCAATCTTCATTTTTCATTTCCTCAGTTCTAGGCTGTACCTGGTTCATGAGAGTGCGGTGGCTCCTCTCACAAATTCCGTTCCCCTGTGGCCAGTATGGACAGGAGTGGGAGATGCGATAGCCGAATATGTTGGCCAACTCTTGCCAGATGTGGCTGGTAAACTCAGGGACATTGTCCGAGTGTATGGCCTGAGGTATTCCGAAATAGGAGAAGACGTAGCAGGCTAGGGCGTCAGCCACGGCAACAGCATGATATTCTTTGGCTGAGCATGCAATGAGGAATTTAGAATACGTGTCCACGAAGGTAATGATGTAATGGTATCAAGACTTAGGTGGCAGGGGCCCCACCACATCTACGGATAGTAGGTGCCAAGGCTTGTGGGCAGTTATGCTCCCTGGTGGGCCGGCTGTGCAGGTGGCATCTTTGCCCAAGGCACAGGCTCGGCAGAACTGGGTGACCTGCTTGGCCAGGTTGCTGGGGTTGGGGGTCCAATAGGTGTCATTGAACACCTGGAGGAGCTTCGTAGTACCTAAGTGGTTTCCGTTGTCAGTGTGGAGATGCCTCATGGTGTCCAAGATGGTATCGGGGTTGAGGAGAATGTGGCCCAATGGGGTGAACAAATTGTCGCCCTACTGGTGAAGTTTGGCAAAAAAATGGGGTGGAATCCAGGGGGGGTGGTCCTTGCCTTGCCACTGTTGGAGGAGTTCCGGATCGCATCGGATCACGCGGAGGGATAGGCACGAGAGTGCATCGGCATTAGAATGGAGCTTGCCAGGATGGTAGGAGATTTCGTAATTAAATTCCTCCAGTGTCTCTCTCCATCTGATGACTTGGGCATAGTGGGTGTCGGACTGTTGTAGCCATTGGAGTGACTGGTGGTCCGTGATAATGGTGACATTTGTACTAGAAAGATAGATCCGGAAATGCTCCAAGACCCAGATGATGCCCAGGCACTCCTGCTTGGTGGTGGCATAATTTTTTCGGCCTGGTTGAGGGTGTGACTGGCGCAGGACATGATATGTTCTTGTCCCTCCTGGACTTGGGCGAGGACAGTACTGATTGCGATGAGGGAGACGTCAGTGTATAACCTGAATGGTAAGGTGTAATCGGGGAAAGCGACGACTGGGATGGTGACAAGTTTGTTTTTCAGTTCCTGAAAGGCAGCCCATCGTTCGTCCGTCCAGGTAAAGGGTTCCCGTTTCTGGGATAGGTCGTGGAGGGGTTTGGTGATATTGGCGAAGTTTCATGAACCAATGCTAGTATGAGGTAAGACCCAGAAAGGCTCAGATCTTGTGGACGTCTCACAGTAGGGGAAGCTCTGCGATGGCGTGTAGCTTGTCAGGGTTGGGTGAAATTCCATCTTTCAAGATTAGGTGCCCCAGGAAAGCAATGGTCCCTGGGGCCAGGACACACTTGGAGGGTCAGAGTTTGAGCCCTGCCTGGCTGATTCAATGAAAAACTCTCCTGAGGTAATGGAGGTGATTGGCCCATGTCTTGCTAACGATCATAACATTGTCCAGGTATGCCAGAGAGATTTCCCAGGTGAGGCCACTCAGGACGGATTCCATCAACCAAGAGAAGGTGGCGGGGGTGTTGCAGAGTCTGAATGGCAAGACGTTAAATTGATAATGTTTTCCATTACTAGTGGAAAACGCGGTCTTCCCTCTATCCTCAGGGTACACGGGGACCTGCCAATACCCAGATTGAAGGTCTAGTGTAGAGAACCAGGAAGCGCTGTGCAGGGAGTCAAGGGAGTCGTCTATCCTGGGCAGTGGGGTGGCATCCTTTATGGTAACATCGTTGAGGAGGTGGTAATCCATGCAGAATCACATGATGCCATCTTTCTTCTTGACAAGGATGACAGGAGAGAACCAGGGGCAGGTGAAAGGTGAAACAATGCCAGCCTCAAGCATTTTCTGGACCTGCCAGTCTTTCTCTGCTTGTTGTTTTGGGTTTTTCCATCGGGATGGTTGGTGGGTGGTCCTGTGGTGTGGCTGATATCGGTAGGCCCTGATGTGAAAAGGTCCTGAAAGTCCAGGAGTAGATGGTGGAGAGTGTTGGCTTGATAGGGTGAAAGGAGCTCGGGTTTGGGGGGGCAGTGGGGCAGGGGAGGCGGAGGTGGTGGGAGTGCATGGCTCTTCTTCTTCCATTTCACCTACCACGAGTCCCTTATGTAAAGTGAGGGTGGTGGTGGTGATATTGGCAATTCGGTCTGCAGTGATATGGGGGGAGAGGAAGGTTTGCAGGTACACAGGGGTTGTGGGGGATTGGAGGAGGAGACTGGTGGCTCCTGAAAATTGAGTTGCCACTTGTGGCAGTTGATGGTCGTTCGCAGTTTTTGAAGGAGGTCCAGTCCCAGATATCCATCATAGGTGTAAGAGTCTGAGTCAAAAACAATGAATTTTTGCTGGTTTGAGACATTCTGGTGTGTATCGGTGTGTAAGGCCCAGGTTTCCCCACAGATGGGTAGGGGGCCGTCCCTGGGTCTATGAGATGAGTCATTGTAGGGAATAGCAGGC
This sequence comes from Coenobita brevimanus, assembly GCF_032717465.1. Lineage (NCBI taxonomy): Eukaryota > Metazoa > Arthropoda > Malacostraca > Decapoda > Coenobitidae > Coenobita > Coenobita brevimanus. The sequence continues at coordinate 8,839,453 of NC_136997.1, forward strand.
CAAAAGCTGATTTATGATGGGAGTAAAAGTGACTATAGAGGCACGATCTGGCCACTCCCGTATCGACCAGAAGCCTCGCTTTAAACCCGTTCAGTCTCAACTTATCGTAGACTAGGGGGCAATATTTCTTGGATGTGACCCCCGCCACCATGGGGAGGTGCAGGGGCAGGCCTAAAAATCCAACTGTTTGGGAATCTCATCTTCCTCTGGCTCTGTTTCCCCGGGATCGGTGTCTCCAGTTGGTGCGGTGTCATCCTCAGGGCCCTCATTTTCTAAAGCTGATACCTTGCATTGGCCTGGGGTGTTTGATTTGTGCCAGGATGCTTTCAGCTGCTCCCAGATGTCGTGTAGTGGAGACCAGTGGCTGCAAGTGGAGAATTCCCAGGGACTGATCATAATTAAATTCTGGTTCCCCTTGTGCACTGGGCGCTTGTTGGTGGAGTGTGCTCTAGGAGGGTCTGGAGTAGGGTTGGTGTGGGTTGGTAGTGGCTGAGGCTTGCTGGGTGGGGCTGGTTTATTCATAGAGAACTTGCTCACTACGTTCATCTGTTGAGGGGTAAAGCGGGAGGTCAGTAGTCGCCGTATCAGCTGGACGTCCCTGTCCAGATCTCCCATCGGGTCGTGTATGGTGAAGTGTTCCTTAACCCCTTAACCATGAGGCATCACTTTCGTGATGCTCGGGAGCAAGGGATCATACAGCGGGGCGTCACTTTTGTGATTCTGTGTTATTTTGAATTTGCCCGGGCTTTCAAGTGGTGGCTTGTATCATCTATCAGTGTTCAGCTATACTCAGCTCTGCTAATGTCACCTGTACTTCCATCCACTGTTGACAATTTAGCCATTTTTCTCCTGACCTTTCCCTCCCTTCATTACCCTCTCCTCCCGCATGACCAGCTGCGCTACGCTACACAAATCCTGGATAGAAATTTTCCACTAGTTTTATCCATTGAAATGTGCCCTTTGCCCTATTCTTATACCAAATAATATATAAATGAAAGAGAAAAGGTAATTGATAGTGCCATACATCTGGAATGGGCTAATTATCACCTGACACCACCTCATGTGCATTCGTTCGCTAATTTTCCCTGTTTATTTCCCCTTGAAATATGCAGTATGACCTGTTCTCTTAATAAAAATATATATAAGAAAGGAAGGGAGAAGCCTAAGTGATACTTACATTCACCTGGAACTACCTAATTTATTATGCATTGTCTAGATTTCCTGCCAATCATTTCATAGTGTATATATTAGCAGCTGTCACCACGCTGACATTGGCAATCCTTCACTGCCCCTAGGCCACAGCATTCAGTTTACTGTCGTCTTTCAAGGTGAAACCACGTCGGATTCGCGCCTGTCCAATTCTGCCGCTTTTTAGTCCCATGTGAAGGGCCCTGTGACCTCTATCCCTACTAAACCTCATGTGGGAAGGGGTAAATGGCTAAGTGACTCTGCTGTGGAAAGTGAACTGCCTAATTTATCAATGATAATGATGGACAGTGACTACGATCTTTCTGGTGACTCTAAGACAGGGCAAGTGGAGATGTAAATTATGTGTAAATAACGTGTAAACAACAAGTGAAAGCAATGAATGTAAATATAACTGAAAATAGTTTTATAAGTTACCGCAAATGACAGTGCATAATATAGTGTAAATAAAATAGAAATGTAAATAATGTAAATAAAATAGAGAATGTAAATAGAAATGTAAATAAGTAGTAATATAAGAATACGAGTATAAATACTAGGAGTAATGAAAGTGAAAGTGAAAGTTTCGCTCTAGCATGTCTAACTACTGGGAGTAATGAAAGTGAAAGTGACAGCTTCGCTCTCTATGCTAGTTTACAGAACGAGAAAGTGAATGACTGGAGTGAAAATAAACTTCTAGTACTGAAAGAAACTTATAGATAAATATTGTATATATGAATAAGTGTAATAAAGTACTAGGAATATAAAGTGTGAGTGTGTTTATAAATAATAAAGGACAGCTCCGCCTCAGAATACCATCGGGGAACCAGCACAGGAGGAAAGCTCGTATGCTCTCGTGGTTTACATTGCTTTCACAGTGATTTTTTTTTTTTGGAGTATGGATTCCAAACTACTTGAAATTCATAGAATAGTGTTTGTAGTTATAATATCAGGCAGTGGTAACCATATTACGAGGTATCAGGAAGTGTAAAGTGGAGACTTAGTTACCCAACTTCAGAAGTCTCCACAAGTCTTACGGTAGACGACGAAGGCTCAACAAACATCCCAGGAGAAAGCTGAATGTGTGTGCCATATACTTATGTAATTATAATATTCTAGGACTAATAACAGATTTTTGGCAAATATTTTTAAAAAGTCAGTCGGAGAGCGAATATCCCCGCGGGACATGCACGGCACACTCCCAACAACCCTGCGGTTAAGGGGTTAACCTGAGGCATCCCGATGATGTATGGATACGTTCCCATGTTTTGTCACAGTGACACCCGATGACATATGCATACGTTTTGCAATTGCAAGGACCCTCATTTGTACACTTTTCAAATTTTGTGCGTGATTATTGGTACGTATATGCAGGCAAGGTCCGGTTAGAGGGAAAATAAAGTATGGTCCTTCTTTGTTGTCTGGGGAAGGCACGAGTGATGTGGCAGGAGTGAGGGATGAAAGAGAAAGTGGTGGTGCAAGGGAAGCAGCGCGAGCATGTGGTGTAAGTGGGCAGCAGGTAGGCGAGAAGAAGCTGCTTCCTAGCACATCTTTCGCCCCCCAGTATTCCTGCACTTCCTCCCCACAGCCCCATATTGCGGGGAAAGGAAGGAAAGGGAAGGGAAAGGGGAAAGGAGAGGAGAGTGGGAAGAGGAGGGCGAGTTGGGAAGGGTGCAGCTCTCCACCTCCCCATCCTCCCCCACCACCCTCTCCTCCCCACCCTGACTTGTTACATTACTGATACTGTGTGTGCTACTGATAATATGACACTCACTGTAAAAGTAAGGCCTGTACATATGCGATAATATGACACTCACTATAATAGTAAGGTCTCTAAGTATGTGATAACAATTATATTAAATGGAAATGGGTGTAATGTTAGTGGAAAAGTGTTATATAAGTTGAAAAATAGACTGTAAGTTGAAACAAGTCATAGCGAGTTCATTCACTATGTACATATGCGATAATATGATGCTCAATATAATAGTAAGGCCTGTAAATATGTGATAACAATTATATAAAGTGGAAACGGGTGTACTTTTAGTGGAAAAGTATAATATAAGTTGAAAAATAGAGTGTAAGTTGAAACAACAGTCATAGCGAGTACACTCACTATCACAACTATCTTCCCAAAGTTTGACGAACATATAGTGGAAAAATCGAACCATTTGCAACATGCAGTAGTAGAGATTGGGTTTTCATTGTATTTTGCCAGGTGTAAATTATCTTTGGATGGTATTGGGAAGATAGTTTTGCCTTTCATTGGACATATGCGATAATATTACGCTAAATATAATTGTAAGGCATGTAAATATGTGATAACAGTTCTATAAAATGGAAACAGGTGTAATGTTAGTGGAAAAGTATTTTTTATATTGGTTGAAAAAGAGAATGTAAATTGAAACAGTCATAGTGAGTTCGCTCACTACATAAGTATGCAAGTATGCGCTAATATTATGCTATATATAATCACAAGGCCTGTAAATATGTGATAACAGTGGGAACTGGTATAACGTTAGTCGAAAAGTATTATGTATGTAGAGAAAATGAAATGTATGTTGAAACAAGATCATAGGGAATCTTATGTGACCAATTTGGGCGATTTTGCTATGCTCACTGAGTGGAACAATGCTTATTTTGCCTATATTTTTGTGTGAAAACCAATATATTCTTGTAATACATGTTATTTGTTCCAAATTAATAAATATCTACCAATTCTGAGTGATTTCTAATACATACCCCAACCATAGAAAATAGGACAGCAGCCGAGCGCTTTTACAGAATACAGTACCAGGTGCGCAATGGCTTACCTGTTTTGACCATTTCTAGTCTCAGGTATGCACTTTCTCTGTGATCTGCCATCGTTTCTCACCAAAAGTGGAGGTTTGAGCCAAAATAACATATCCCAAATCTGTCGGGATTCGGGGGGGTCAGTGGTGGAAAATCAGCCGGGATGGGGTGGGTTAACCATACCAGGGAGAACTTTGAGGAGGGTGTTGAAAGTATGCTGCTCCAGGGTTTTTGCGTCAGCTTCCAGGCACGCGGCGGTGACGAGCCACCTGGCTTGGATGAGAGTATCGTCCAAGCTTCCGTCGTATGTTAGGCTGTCCAGTTGGGACAGTGCCAGCACTCTTCCTAGTGAGGGAGTGATTGCTTCCACAACTGTTCTGGTGAAGTTTGCCCATGTTAGCTCGGGGATGACTTTGGAAGCGATACTGGCTGCTGCTTTGCCCAGCAGTGGTAGGGTCACTGCGATCTTCTGTCTGTCGTCTTCAAAGCTGATACTTAACAGTGGCTTGACTATGGATAGGTACGTGTGGATGTCGTACTGCTCCTGATCAAAGTTGGGCAATTGTACATGTGGCTTGGCTGCCATTTTGATGATTTCTCTTTTTGCTCCTCTCTGTATCTGCCCAGGTCAAGAACCACCGCTGTCCACTAGTGTTATGCTAGGTGTTTCTAGGCCAGCTTCCCATCCTAGCAATGCTTAAGGTATAGCTGGGTTCCCTCCCTAGACCTAAGACACAGTGCGAGATGAACAGGGCATAAAAACACAGGGCAACAACCTTACACATATATTACCGACTTTTTGATACAGGGCAACTAGACAGTCCACAAGACTCCATATAAGGCAAACTCAGGCTGATAGATATAGGGTTTCATATCACGCAGGATACCAGCCATCTTGAGAATGGTTGGACAGACACTGCACTCAAGTGGAGTTGTGAATACAATTAATAATTTGTCTTCATATATGTCACAAGGACTATACACATGTCCCGTGTTCACTGAGTGGAGCAAGATAGTAGAGTATTATTAATTTTAATTCGGTTGAGATAGTCTCTATGCTCCGATCGTCACTTTCACTTTCACGGGCATTGAGTCACCGTCACAGTAGGGTGTGTGGGGCAAGGGAGCGGCTGTTCGGCAGCTCACAGGTGTTGGCCCAAGGTCGATGGAGTCTCCTTAGGTGCCTTCTCGTCTAGGGGACACGGGACTTCTCACTGGGGTGTCGTCCTCCGGAAGGGGCTATGATCGGGCATGGTGAAGGGCCCCACATTAGAGGGACTGGGTATAAGGGTTCGGTCCTCGGGACTGAGGCTGAAGAGTACTTGTAGATGCTCTTGCAGGTGCCTGGTGTGGAGATGGGATCGCTCCTCATTGGGGTTGGTGAGGTCATGCCTCGGGGTACTGGGGGGTGGTGTGGAGGGCCCGTCTGCTGCGGTCTCGCTCCCGCTGCTTCACCATCAGGGTAGTGCTGCGGCGTTGCTGATGACAGGAGTCTGACAGGTGCTGGTCTTCCTCTGGTGCCGGCTGGATGGAGTGCAGCCCTTGGGTTATCGCAGGTCCCCTCCAGCAATCCGCCAACGGGAGGTTCTCCCCCTGAAGGCTGCCTCTGACTGGGGAGATGGAGATGGGCCCGGCCTGGCTGCCAGCAGGTGGCTGGGGCAGGGTTCTCCCTATAATTATGGAGTCACAGGGGAAAAGCGACTTTTGCTGCATTCCTCCTTGGCGCGGCTGCCGGCCGTTGCTGAGGTCCCTTAAGCAACAGGAGGAGGACAACTACTGGCCGTCCCTTTCCCACCAGTGTGGCGACCAGCCGTCACCGGGGCCCGACTCTGCGGGCGTGGCCTCTGGTCATCACTGAAGTCCCGTGTAAGGGGCAATGTGTAGGCGAGAGGAGGATGTGGGCTGTACCCTGTCTACTGGTGTGACTGTTGGCCATCACCGGTGTCGTGCCCCTCGAGGCAACTGCAGAAGGAGAGAGGGCATGATTTTCTCTCCCTGCATGCAGCTGTCAGCCATCACGGGTTCTGCAGGGGGAGTGGACAGTACTATGAGCGGCGGGGGGCCGTCTCATACTGGTGAGGCTGCAGGCCAACACAATTGCAAGACTGCAGGCCGTTGCTGGTAAGTGGCTATTGGCTCTTGACAGGGCATGGCTATGGGCCAGTGCTGGTGCACGACTAGAGGCCGTTGTTTGTGCACAACTACAGGCCGTTGCTTGTGATCAGCTGCAGGCCATTGCTTGTACACGGCTATAGGCCATTGCATAAATTGTGCGGCGGTGGGCCATCACTGGGGTGCTGTCTGGAGCTGGTTTAGTAGCTCCACCCCAATTCTGGTGAGGGTTGGATCGGTTGAAGGGTAATGCACCTGGACTGATATGTTCGCATCGGGTGCACTCCGAGGAATAGGGGCACGAGGCCGTGAGGGACGTAGGTCCATA
>NC_136997.1:8850867-8963367 GCF_032717465.1 Coenobita brevimanus
AGCTCTTGCATCCATTACACATTTTCGCATCCTTTCATCCACACACACATAATCAATCATTGCCTTCCTTGCATTCAGTTCACCACCCACCCTTCTCATCACTCGCCATGTATACTTGTGGATCATTTTGTGCCTGAAGAGGGTATTGGCTATCACCGACCCCCTCCCAGCACAAAGGTCCACTATCGCACTGCCATTCACATCTATCTCAGCAGGCACACCCCACTCACCAACTATTCCATCCACCTTCACATTCTCTACTTTACCATTCATATCACCGATCAAAAACACTCTCTCATTCCTTCCAAACTTTGCCATACACACTTCCACATTTGTCCAGAACTCTTCTCTCACTCTGCTTGCACGATCTTACGTTAGCGCATATACATACACAATCGCCCACATTTTTATTCCAACTTTCAATCTTACCCACACAATCCTTGACCCAACTGATACATACTGTCTTATGCTCTTCTTCCATCTTTTACTCACAACTATACATACTCCTTCTTTTGCCCTTTCATTCTCACCTACTCCTGCACATATACCCCGTCCATACTCCCATTCTCTCACACTCTCACCTCTCCATTTAGTTTCAGTTATTCCGCATACATCAACTTTCACACCCTCAAGCACCTGGACAATCTCTCTCTCTTTCACCTCATCATTGACTCCCCTTACATTCCATGTTACGATTACCATGTCCTTTGTCCGGTCCTTGGTCGTCATCTTTTGGTCAGTCCTTGTCCGAGGCTTATTGTTTGTCTTTTTAGTTAGTTGTTTTCCGGGGAGGGGCACTAACCCTCCACCAACCCTTTCAGTTGTCTTTTACGACAAGCAGGGATACTGGGGGAGTATTCTTGAAAAAAAAAACCCTACCCCCAAGGGGGGAGAATAATAATAATAATAATAATAATAATAATAATATTGGCAGGACTCCAGGGCATAAATCAACGAAGGAGCATCTCTCCATTTTGGCCTGTGCCAGCGCTGATGGCTCTCATCGCCTATAGCCAGTCATAGTAGGTAAGCCTTGTACACACCGAGATACAAAGTCTAGAGACAGTCGAGCGACTATGTATCTCGACTGTTGCAACACAATCCAGATACAGACGGGCGACAGTCCAGAGACACACTGGAGACATGGCAACTTTGTCTCTGGATTGTGTAGAGACTGTTGCGAGACGGTCGCTAGACATTTCTGCTACTTTCTCGCTGGACTGTTGCTAGACAATTGAGAGACAGTCCAGCGACTTTGTAGCGCGTCCGTTATATATATATATATATATATATATATATATATATATATATATATATATATAAGTTGGTCCTGATATTTAAGATGAGAGTGACCAGCCTCACTCATCCCTGAGTGGCATTACGTGAGCAATAAACCCCAACCATTCCTTGGATGTGAATCCTAACCGGCTCAATCCGATTGGAGCGCCGTAATTACTCACTAAATCACCAGGCGCCAAAATTTGGTTATATGGTTACCACCCAGCGTAGTAAATGGTTTCCTGATGTACAGGAAACCATTTATCTTGTCACTCAGTGTAGAGTCACCCACAGGCAGAAGGAAGACGAAAGAATGAAGGAATGAAAGACAGAAGAGGGAGTGTAAACTCACCCATAGGCAGAAGGACGAGGAAAGAATGAAACACAGAAGAGGATGGTAGGAAAGAAGAATGGAGGAGAGGAAAGGGTAGACACCCGAGAGCAGCACTACATCGAGCGAGTGGATGGTGAGCGCCCGCACCCAAGTATTTGTATATAAAGATAGATAGATAGATAGATAGACAGACAGATAGACAGATAGATATAGAAAGATAGATAGATAGACAGATAGATATAGATAGATAGATAGACAGATAGATAGATAGATAGATGGACAGATAGATAATTTGGCAATTATTCAAACACACACACACACACACACACACACACACACATATATATATATATATATATATATATATATATATATATATATATATATATATATATATATATATATATATATATATATATATGTGTGTGTGTGTGTGTGTGTGTGTGTGAATAATTGCCAAAACCAACAGTGGAATCACTAAAGCTAAGAACTGTCATGACTGAACCATATACGTACCCATAATTTTTCAACGATGTATGTAAAACGTGTAAATATACAATAATTATTATTAGGACAGACCCGTGCTCGTATACATACAGCATAATCTTTCAATGATGATGTATAACTCTTATGCAAAATTAGAGTATAAATATACTGTGTAATTATTTAGGATTGAACCATATACATATAATTATTCAATGTATGATACAACTGTCATGTATAAATAATGTTAAAATATGTGAATACTGACTCCTCATAGCAGGAGGCGTGCATTTCTAAATGCGAACTTAAAAAAAAGAAAATCTGTCATCCGCTGCCAAACCCCTCCGCACCGAGCAACTTGTATTTTGTCTCCTATATCTAGTGGGAGACAAGATACAGCCGAAATCTTGTCTCTGGACTGTCGCGCGACTGTCCAGCAACAGATTTAGACTTCTCTGAGACAGTCGCGCAACAGTCTAGTGACATTGTCGCGCGACTTTTGCTGGATAAAGTATCTCGGTGTGTACGTGACCCACAGACAGTGTCTAGCGACTGTTGCGAGATAAATTTAGATTTTTCTGAGACAGATGCGAGACAGTCCAGAGACAATGTTGCTCGACTTTGTATCTTGGTGTGTACGAGGCTTAGAACAAGCGACCCAGTTCACTGAAGGACATCAAGGCCAAGCTTTCCATGTAGTGCCATGGTAACAAGTTAACCTGGTTTAACCAAGATATCATTCATGGCTGGTTCCACCACAGCTATGAGCCTTCCGTGCAGCACCACCAAAAAAGTTGTTGCATCAGTCGTGACAACATGAAGACAGTGCTGCGCTGTACAGTGCATTAGCCCATCCTTCCTCTGCTAAACTCTGCAGCAAGGATGGACGAATCAAACCTTGATCTTGCCAGTAACATCACTGACCTTACCCAGACCAGGGACCATGGAGTTACAGAGAGTGCATGAGGCACTTCAGAAAGCTCTACTTGCACCAGTACATCACTGTGACTGTGGATGGGATGGACCAGGAAAACAATGAAGACACCAGAGGCAAGAAAACCCAATACAATTTCAAGATATACAACATCAAAGATGCCATCATCAACCTGGAAGAGGTGTGGAAGAAAGTGTCTCTTGCCACAATCAAGAATAGGTGGTGCAGACTCCTCAGAGCCCCCAAGACTCAAGCACCACTGCATGATTTTTAGGGGTTTGAGCCACTGATGATAGCAGAAATGTCGGTAGCTGCAGGGCAGAGAGATCCTGCTGAGCAGAGGCTGCAAGAGTGGCTGGATGAGGAGGCTGGTGTGCCTAGCTACCATCATCAGACAGAAGAGGAGACTGTGGATGAACTACAAGACCGGACACTGGTAATATATATATATATATATATATATATATATATATATATATATATATATATATATATATATATATATATATATATATACTGTATATAAGACTGACGAAGAGAGTGTATGTGAGTGAGGTGGAGGGGGAAGAGGAAGGGGAGGCCGAGGATGAGATGCAGGGATGGGGTGTAGAGGTATATGAGAGAGGGGGTGTGAGTTGGGAGCAGGGCAGTGAAATGGCGGGGGACAAGGCGACTTGGAGGCGATTTGTTTGTGGCCACCCCAAACGGGATTGAGGTGTCTGGCAACATATATATATATATATATATATATATATATATATATATATATATATATATATATATATATATATATATATATATATATATATATATATATATATATATATATATATATATAATATATATATGTATATATATATATATATATATATATATAATATATATAATATATATATATATAGATTAGAGATAGAGAGATATAGATATATAATATATATATATATATATATATATATATATATATATATATATATATATATATATATATCCAAATCATATCAAGAACTGTTTGTGTGTGTATGTGTGTGTGTGCGACATGTCACACACACACACACACACATACACACAATCTATTTGTCTTTCTATCTGTCTGTCTATATGTCTATCTATATCTATCTATCCATCTATCAATCAACACCAATATAGTCACCTTGAGGGCAACGTTGACAGGATCATTGGTAACACGTTGTTGATAAAGAAGTAAGGCAAGAGACGAAGCCACCACAAAGGTCGTAGCGGCCAGCAGTCCCCACATAAGCCCTGAAAATGGGTACAGAACATTCCTCCAACGCGGCAGTGGCTGTGGGACGCGTAAAAGGAAGGAGAAACTCGTGTCCCAGTGAGGATAGGTGAGATCAAAGTCGTGAAGTCGATCCCTATTCGGCTGGAGAACGTTGACGGTCATGTCCTTCCCATGGTACATCACTTCGCCAAGCATGCCTGAGTAGGTGCCGTTTACTTTACGAGCGAACTCAATATTAGGGAGGGGAATCACGTTCACTCCAAACCCATACTTGTCTCCTATGATGTTCAAGACGTCTACATTCCCCCCGATGCAGCCACCCTTTTTGCCGTAGTGAACGAAAGGAACATCGTAGCACAGGCCCGAAACCTGCAAAATCTTGCCCCCGAAATCCAGGAAGCGAGGCGGGAAAAGAGACTTGAGTGTGTAAAATTTACTAGGGTTCCAAACTTCCAATGGAGCTTTTGTAAGAGAGCGTCCTTGTCTGTTGCGCTGTGTGGGTAGGCTGGTGTAGAAATATAAGTGTGTTTTTCCTCCTCGAATGACCAACTGCAGAAGTAGGATGAATTCTGAACGTTGGATGACAGGTTGACTCATGATAGAGGTCGTGTTGAGATATGGGTCCAGACAGAAAAGGACCAGGTAGCAAGGTTTCCAGTCTTTGTTGTCTGCCAGGAGGAGGAGAAATGAAGTAGGATCACTGTAGAAGATGATGACAGCTGTAAGTCTTGATCCCCTGATGTGGTGTTGGGGACGTGGAGTATGGAGGAGTGAGTGTTGGCCGGAGAGGTAGACAGGAGTGAGGGAGAGTCCCGCTGCTGACACCACCTGACTCAATTCTAGTAGGCGATGGCTGTGGTCGTCGCTCACCACCAGGAGGTCCTGCCTACGCAAAGGACCCCCAACCAGTGATGACAGAGTGTTGGTTGGAAGGGTGTGGCTGTCTGGGGAAGAAAAAGAATGAATTATAGTTCATCTGAGGGAAGTGGGTGACTTCTGTTGCTTAAATACTAAGTTGTGGCTGCATGGTCTTTGAGGACCTGTTGTAGGTAGTATTGACCTAAAACTGTCATCTCCCCATCTTGATTGTTGATTTGTGACAGTAGATTAGCACTAGAGTACAATGCTAGTCACGAAGAAGTTCAACAAAAAAGATGTAAAGCTAGTGCACTGTCCTATTCTACCACTTGAGCTACCAATGGACGAAAATCCAGGCCAAGTTAAAAGATCTATAATTTTTTTACTCTAACTTGGCCGAAAATTCTCTCTCCAGCTTGAGTGCTGAGCTGTAGCAATAAATTAACACTAAAATATGATGCTAGTCATAAAGTGATATGAAAAGAATGTAGACCCAATTTTTGCCTCTTTCTGCCACTGAGCTACGTGAAATAAGCTACCAGTGGACGAAAATCTAAACCAAGTTAGGATAAGAGTATATTTTCTCCTCTAGTTGGGGGAACTGTCTTAAACTCAATAAAATCATCTGGTAAGAGGATATTTAAATGAGTATATACGTTGATCTCACTATGCGGAAGGGCTTGTTTTTGTGGCCTGAAGTTCATCTGAAACGTGGTCCCGGTGGACTGAAGGCTTAATTTGCTCGTCTTCCCCAGTCCACCCTCTTCCTTTCGATGAACAGGGAAGTAGTTGTAGGAAGTTTGTTTAACTTAGGAATTGAACGGCTTGGTTATATTAGTCCCACCACATGAAGGCGTCCCTTATGAAATGTGGACCTTGTCAATTGCAGACTTAAACTGTCTTTCTCCTGCAGTACACAATCCTTCTTTCGGTGGATAGGGACGTAGCTGAGGGAGTGAAGGGAGAAACCTATACTTTACTTAGGAAAAATCATCCAGGATATTACCAATATGCCGAGAATCGAACCCGGTATGCTGCCTGGCTCTCACCTGAGAGTCCCGGGTTCGATTCCCGGCATATTGATAATATATTGGAGAGTTGAGGGAGGTTCGAATAACAAGGCAGTTGAGCCACTCGGTTATATCGCTGCCACCACATGAAGGCGTCTCTTGCCAGCACCAAGGAAGTTACAAAAGAAAATACAACACTGGGGTGGGATACTCAAACATATTTACGATCCAGGCCCTGTCGTAACTGTGATGGGTTTTGACAGGAGGAACTGGAGACATGGAAACTTTCTCTTTCTCTGTCTTTCCACCTAAAATAGACAACAGAAAACAGATAACATAACAGAAAACAGACACCAGATAACATAACAGAAAACAGACACCAGATAACATAACAGAAAACACATAACGGACAACAGATGTAACAGTTTCCCTCAAGTAACCAGGAATTGTTTTTGACGAAAGAACGCCAGCCAGGGAAACACTGTAATGTCGTTAACCATCCTGCAAAAACTAATCCGAGATACGACAGGGAATCCACCACGAAATACCTTTAATCCCACCCCTGACTGTATTCCAAGAGGCTTTGGTGATTCCATAACACCTTTTTATTAGCGATTTCTTTTGCACATAGTACCTCAGCATACTCTTGGTGGTAGCACTAGTAATAGTAGTAGTAGTGGTAGTAGTAGTAGTGGTAGTAGTAGTAGTAGTAGTAACAGTAGTAGTAGTAGTAGTAGTTGTTGTTGTTGTTGTTGTTGTAGTTGTTGTTGCCCTAGGTTCATCTGAAATGTAAGCCCAGTGGACTGCAGGCTTAAGTTGCTCTCCTGCAGTCCACCATCCTCCTTTGGTTGAGGAAAGTTTGTATAACCGGGCAGCTCCAGAGCCATGTTATATCAGTGCCACCACAGGAAGGCGTCCCTCTCCAGCACCTGTGTCGATGAGAAAAAAATAGCACGAATGAAAATATTAAGAGTAATGTTCAAACTAAATAGCTAAGGAACAGGTGTTAAGAAGCCTCTTGCACCACTTAGAATACGTTCCACTGTCACCGGAAGAAGCTAAGACTTTCTGAAGGAGGCTGAAGCATCTGAAGCTCAAGAGGGAAGACTGAAGTTAGGAGGAGGAGAAATTATAATATCTTAGCCTGTACTTCGTTCATTTTAACTTGGCGGATATTTCGTGCTTTCTGCATTTATTTCCTGTAACTCACTGACAGACTAAGGCAAGACTACGGCTCTACATCCCTCCCATTGAACTTCTTCGTGACTAGCATCATAGTCTAGGGTCAATCTTTCGTATCAGCTGAATATTGAAGATGAAGAGATGGCCATTTTACACCTAGCTGAAGTGAACAGTGTATAACCGCAAAACTGCCATCTCTCCATTCTCAGTACAGAGCAGTAACAAGAGATTAACACTAGAATATGGTGCTAGTCACAAAGAAGTGCTTAAAAAGAGATGTTAAGCCGCAGTGTTGCCTTTTTCTACCCATGGGCTACGGGAAAAAATCTGATAAATGAAAATCTCCCCGAGATCGTTAACATATTGGGTCATTTTTACTCTTTATACTCCTATGTCGTGGTGGTGGAGAGGGACGCCTTCACGTGGTGGCACCGATATAACCAGGCGGCTGAATTGCCAGGTTATACATATGTCCCTCAACTGTTTCACTGTTCCCCTACAGACGGATGGTTGAATGCAGGAGGAAGGCGATTTCAGCCTGCACTCCACTGGGTTCACGTTTCACATGAACCTGACGATATAACTGCTACTACTACTACTACTACTACTACTACTACTACTACTACTACCATCACTACCACCACCACCACCACCACCACCACCACAACCAGCACTACCATTACGGCTACAGCTTCCGCTGCGCTACTGCACCTACGACTACTAATACTGCATCTACTACTACAACTAGTGCTACTGCCTCTGTTACAACTACTACTGCTACTACTACTACTACTACTACTACTACTACTACTTCTACTACTACTACCATAACTACTACTACTACTACTACTACCACTACTACTACTACTACTACTACAACCACCACCACTACTACTACTGTTACAGCAGAGTCGAATTCTAAGTGACAGGAGGTTTTGTAGCACCTCTTCTATAGCGATTTATTTTTCATATGACACCTTGCACTATTTATATGCTATTTAAGCCATTTGAATTTCCATGTAGTTTGCACCTGTAACATACAAGAGGATAATGAGGTGTAGCAGAATAAATCGCTAAGGAAGTGATGTTACAAAACCTCGGCCAGACGATCGTGTTTAGCTTCGAAAAATAATCTCTTGTATTGTTGGTGTTATTCTCTCTCTCTCTCTCTCTCTCTCTCTCTCTCTCTCTCTCACCGGATGGCACTGGGAAGCTGCGCAGGGCTTCAGCAGGGGCGGCGAGGGCAGCGAAGAGAGAGAAGCAGAGGCAGTGTTGTGTGTATGAAGGCGCCATGGCGAGTGACCACACCTGCCCCGCCACACCACCACCACACCTTCACAAACACCAGCACCTTATAGCCGGCACCAGGGGGCTTGGCGCAGGCGTGTGGAGGGAGAAAGAGGAAGGGGGAGAGAGAGAAGGAGGAGAGGGAGAGGGGTAAAGGGGGGTGAGGAGGAGAGGGAGGATGTGGATGTGGGGAGAAGGGCAAATTCACGAACGAACACATACGGTTAATTTCTTGTTGTGTAATATATAACATTAGTTTATTGTCAGTATTGTTACTGATAGTAGTAGTAGTAGTAGTAGTAGTAGTAGTATTTCAGGGTTTGATAGACGTTTGTATATCCCGTATCTCCACCAACCACTCATGTCAGTGCCACCACATGAAGGCGTCCATCTCCACCCCTGAGATACTTAAATTCCACGATAAACACGAATCCCAGTATCCCAGTTTGTCATTCTTATCAGGAGGATGTTTGTATAAGCAGACAGGTGAGCCACCTAGTTATATTCGTGCCACCGCACGAAGGCCTCCCTCACCAGAGCCAGTAGAGTGGAAAACAATAAATTAAATAGCTGAACGATTACTGCTGACATTTTCTTGATTGTCTGGTGCAAATGTGATCTTGTTTTGGGACACATGAGCCAAAACAACAGCCGCATCAACTCAAAGGCTGACGTTCATATGCAAACAGCCAATTTTGTGAAGGGTTTATATGGAACACGTGCTGAGTATTTGATGGGGTGGGTTAGCCTGCATGCCACGTTATAGACTGCGTTCAGCAGGGAGGTAGAGCTGTTACCTTCACTTAAGCATTGGATTTTTTTTTTTTTTATGTGTCCGACTCTGGGCATAAGCTTCACAGCCTGCTCTCAAGGCCTAGTAGTCCTCCTACATACCCTACACCTCTACATGTCACCACTTCGACGCTAACACCCACCGTCCATATTGAATACATGCTAGGGCTGTATCATACAGGACTGGTGTATTAGTATTAACGGGGGTATTTTTATGACATGTCGGCGGGTCTTCTGGTAGATCAGTAAAGTCTGATTTTTAAGAAATTCAAATCCTTAAACTGCAGGTTAGCCTGCATGCCACGTTATTGAGTGCGTTCAGCGAGGTGCAACAGTCACATCTTAACACTTATCATGGGTTCAAGCCCTTTAGTACGAAAACGTATCATTGAATTTAATCCTGCTACCACCGAGCGAATTTATAGACGTTACTGCTACTACTACTACATGGTGAAGATCAATACCAACCTTCCTAATACAGTACACCATTTGGAGTTGTAATGTGAAGGTTAACACTAACCCTCATATTAAAATCCATTGGCCCCAAGCACGCCAACGGCTGTGGTTACCAACCATGTACTATAATTATTTTATATTTATTGATATTACAGTGTAAATAAAGACAATAAACTATTGGAGTCGTTGGTCTATGCGACTCTCGACCACAGTAGCTTCATAATCCATACCCGCCAGAGAGACAGGCCTGAGAGCAGATGATCTTGTCCCCCTGAGACATAGGAATGCAGACCTCGCGAGGTACAATGACAGTCGATATCTCATCCAGGCCTTAACAGAGATCTGCGATTTAATGTTTCTTCTCAGAAAGAACCTCTGCCAGTCTTAAGTAGAATCTCACCGCCTCTGGACCCATCCCACCTGATGTTGTGAACATAAGGGGAGTGAATCGACCGTGGTCCACATGTTGGATCTTTTCGTGATAATTTCTGTTTTTTTTTTTTTTCTAGTTCATTCCTTTTGTGTGCAGCTTCGAGAGACAGTTCACGATGACATGCTGCCATGTGATCGAATATCCTGATGTCGAAGAACGCCCTCTGCCCACGTATCCAGAAACCTCGAGCACTGACATCCACTCTTGCATCATTTGATGTGTTTGCTGATGTGTGGGTGAAGTGCTCGCCGTCCAGGAGTAGTAGAGCTGGCTCAGTCGTGACATCATGGCATATTTCCTACACCATTTTGGCAGTGAGGTCGCGTACTACTTCTACTACTAGCTACGGCTACTACTACTACTACTACTACTACTACTACTACTACTACTTCCACTGCTACTACTACTACTATTACTACCACCGCTGCTACTGCTACTACTACTGCTACTACTGCTGCTGCTCCTACTACTACTACTACTGCTGCTGCTGCTGCTGCTGCTGCTGCTGCTGCTGCTGCTGCTGCTGCTGCTGCTACTACTACTACTACTACTACCACTACTACTACTACTACTACCACTACTACTACTACTACTACCACTACTACTACTACTACTACTACTACTACTGCTACTACTACTACTACTATTACCACCACTACCGCTGCTACTACTACTACTATTACCACCACTACCGCTGCTACTACTACTACTACTACTACTGCGAATGGTACTACTGCTACTACTACTACTACCACCTCTGCTGCTACTACTACTACTACTACTACTATACTACTACCGCTTCTGCTACTACTACTACTACTACTACTATCACTACCGCTGCTGCATGATTCTGTGTCCCTGTAGTGAAGTGCAAGCTTGTTCCCTTCATCATGACACATCTCTGTTTTATTGTAATATAGAAACTGATTAGCAATTTCACACACACACACACACACACACACACACACACACACACACACACACACACGTGTCAGGACTCCATAATATAATTATACAATTCATAGATAGATAGACCGATAGATAGATAAATAGACAGACAGAAGCACGAAGCCTGGGGGTGATATAGGAAGTGTGCCAGCGAGAATCGACAAAGGGAAACAGGCTTGTAACCCTTAAGTGAAGGAATGCTTGACATGCACCGGAAGCAGTACATACACACGGACATACAGTGTTCTAGAAGCTTCAACAACAGTATAGCCCATGTGACATGACCCCTGCTAAACAAGAATGTAGGAATCAGAGCTCAGAAAGTGGCTAGCCATAGAATCAACAGGTAGTGGAGAGAGCAAATAAGAAGAGTGGTCCAACGAGACTTAGTAAATTAAGTCCTTTTGAAATACATATGCTGCTCAACTTAGACTTTCTTTGAAGATAATAATTCAAGATCAACTCACTGTAATCGTCTTTAACTCCTCCTGCTCTTCGATTACCAAAATAACTTTAACCAAATCTCAAGCCTTACATATTACAAAACTAAAGAGTTAGATATAAGTAAATGGTGGCTACGAAGTTTCTACAATAAATGGTGGCAGTAACGATTGACTCTACACCTACAAACCATCATTTCTACACAAGCAGGCGAAACTGTAACCAAGATCAGCTCCAGTTCTACAGCCGATGCTACATTATCAAGAAACAACAATTCTATGATCAAGTAACCACAAGCGAGTATACAGTAAGAAGAACGAGTCTACGAGTTTATGGGTCTACGAACCTACAAGCCTACGAGTCTACGAGCATACAGTAGCAACGACGAGTTACGAATGAGGATCAACAAGCTCTATGATTAACTACAAATAACAAATCTACAAGACAGCTCTATAATCTTCACGCAACTTCAAGCAGCAGCAAGAAGAATAAAAAACAACAAGTAACGAAAAGCAAGAACAAAGCAACAAGCACTAGATCCCCAACGCTCTCTCCTACTGCTCCCCTACCTTCACTGCTGACGCAGGTCAAGACAATGCAACAAACACCAGAGCCACATTTATAACGCATCTTACCTATCCTCACTCAGGTTACTCATCGCTACTCAGTTACTCACCACACAACGACCAGTGTGGGAAGCCGATGTCACCATGTGTATCTGCTGAGATGACATCACCATGTGTGTTCGCTGAGACAACGTCACGACAATCAAAGTGTGACTGACACCAGGCACTTCTCACCCACTACTCGTTACTCATTCTTATTCACATAGTTCCTACTCATATTTATTTCCACAGTATTGAGTGGGAATCCGAAGTTCTATGGTGAGGTTCGACTGTGAGTATAGCTGTTAATCATTACATTCATCAGGCCATGGAGTTTCCTGAGTAATATCGTCCAACAACACAGCCCTAGAATAATCGAGAGGAGATCTTCATTCAACTCTGCATTTATCTTCCGAGATCGACAGCTGCTTTCGACCCGCCTCTCCGAGTGACTATCTGTATCAAGTGGGTGTAATTATACTTACTCATTTTTTCTCAGTGCTTTAAATTAGGTACAATCACCTCCTTTACTTATTTTTATATATACACTTATACACTAATTATCTACCATTCATTACAACTCATTTACTCATCTATTTAGTTAGAACATAAACAAAAGACGTATTTCATAACACCATACCTTAGCAACATGAGTTCTTTTTAGCTGAGTGATATGACAGGAATATTTTCACCTCCACCCTTGATAATACCAGATGATGCACAGTGCCCACTGCAGATACAAAATTAGGAGAGGACCAGGGCAACACACCCATCCTACAAAATTCACCACGAACTAAGGATAAAGAAACAAATACCTCAGTTCTAGATGATAATGATGATGATTGGCAAACCACCTCTGATGCAGGGAGTGAGAACTTTGTCTCTGACTTGCATACCTATGAAAATATACTTAATAGAGTTCATCGTTCAGGGAAAACCTATTCCGCTATTCCCTCACGCACCGATAAACAAGTCCATGTTAAATTAACAGAGCAACCAGTGAAAATGAATACCACGGATCAAACATCCCCAACTAATGTTTACGTTTATCATGAGGATAAAACTGCCCCGAAATTCTCTGGCACAGAAAAAGACCGTATTGATGTCATTTCACTGGTTAATCAAAGCGAACAGATCTTTGTAGAAAGGCGCATCACAGATGAACAAGAGAAAATTGCTATTTTTTCCTCTTGGATTAATCAGGAAAGTTGTCCAGCAGGAGACTTGCTTAAGTCAGATAAGCTTCTCTGAGCTAAGATGTATGATGAATTTAAAGCTGAATTTTTGAAGAAATTTTCTGAAGGTATGAACTTTTTGCCAGGTATAATCCCAGAATTACATAAGATTGTAGCTCTTGTAAGGGAGCACACTACAAATTATGTGCTCAGTGAAATAACTGCCAATGTCTCCACGATCAAAAGATCATTATTAGCTAGCTTAGAAAACTCAAACTGGATAACAGGAGATGGAAAGATGTCCCCAGACCTCGTCGTGGACATCACTGGTTATGTAGCTGCCTTGTATAAATTACCTGATAGATCGCCAAGACGATAGTGTACACCCCAGGTATGTACTTACTAGACTTCATGAACGAAGTAGAGATGCACTGTAGCAAAGCAGGGGTGATCGAAACACAATTACATTTTAGTAGAATGAGAGTGCCTGAGAGAGTATCAGCTATGAAAACAGCTATAACTACCCCAAACAGAGAACAAAATTGATCACGACCCGAAAGCAGACAAAGCAAACAACCAAACGCGTCGAGGCAACGATCACAAACACCAGGCCACAGGTAGTTTCATAAGTTTCTGTGCAGCCCGAGCAGATCTCACGCCACAAACACCACTAAATATGGGAAGTCATCTCGCAGATCACAGTCAGGAGATTGGTCCATTCTATGTCATTACTGTGCAAAACCAGGACACACAAAGAATGAATGCCTTATCAAAACAAAAGATGATAGACAAAACACACAAGGATTTGGTCCCTACTGTAGGCATCACCGATGCCAAGGGCGTTGGACCAGTAACTGCACAACAGTAGAAAAATTAGTGTCTATTTTTAAATTGGGGGAAGACCAAGTCACGACAAAAAATGAACAATCGTAAAGAAAAGCAAGTCTAAAATTCACATAGGAGGCATGTTGGGAAATGAGTGTATCTTGATACCAGCTGTATGTGAGGATCAAAACGTTTCCTTATTTTTAGACACGAGCTCTCCAGTGAACTTAGTAACACAAGATGAAATAAATAGAATTTTTAGAAACAAGAAGATAGTAACTTTTCTGGAAGAATCTGATTTAGACTTATATACGGTAGATGGCAAGCAAATCACAGTAAAAGGTATGATACGGTTAAATAGTTTCACAGAGACTACAAGTTCAGTCTTTGCATTTTTTATATCGTTGAAAACTTAGCAATTAAAGCTCATACGTTACTAGGCTTAAGATGCAGGAGAACAAAGAAATAACTTTACTCCCACAAATGACTGGAACAGACTTTGATAATGAATTCATAGAGGAAATACCATCAGAGTCCTCACCAATTAGTAAAACAGAACCAAAAAGAATTGGTAATATTAAAAGCTTAAACAAACATACACAAACAGATGAGTGAATAGATTCACTCACCCCCCCCCCCCAGCCTCCAGGACTAGAAACCCAGGTAACGGTACTGATTTATTAGTTTTTTCCCTCCCATCTCACCAATGATTTAGTTATACCGCCTAACTCCTATATGAAAGTTACCATAAAGAGCAAATTATGGAATAGTACTGTCCTTGTCTTAGAAGAATTATGTAAAGTAAAGGGATTGACAGTAGAAAACGCATTATGTCAGATGAACGACGAAGGGCAAACTCAGATATTTCTAATTAATCACATGAATGGGGAAGTCCAGTTGAAAAAGGGGACTTGTATTGTTAATATTGAAAACTGTCCCGCCCCTGTAATGGAAATAGTTTTAGATGGAGTCACAAGTGAGATAAAATCTACGGATAGAGAAAGCATAAAAGAGCATTTAATTCACTTAGGTGAATTTGATGAAGAAAATGATTTGTTAACCCTGTTGGAAAAACACAGGGACATCATAGCATTACCCGGAGAACAATTTGGGTGTACTAACCTGATTAATCACAAGATTAATGTGCACCCAGATACACCACCAATTTTCGTACCTGCCTACCGAATCCCACAATCTCAGCGTACACTCACAAATCAGCATGTCAATGAAATGTTAAAACTTGGAATTATTGAGCGATTGGTCTCCCCGTGAAATGCCCCATTATTTTTCGTGCCCAAACGAAATGGAGAAATGCGTGCGGTAGTAGATTATCGTAAACTAAACAATCACACAATCCCAGACCGATTTCCCATGCCATTGCTAAGCGATATTCTACAGAATATTGGACCAGAAAATAATGTATTTTCCACGATCGATTTACTAAGTGGTTATTATCAAATTCCTGTAGATCAGGAGTCACGTAAACACACTGCCTTTTCCACAAATAGAGGACACTATCAGTATAGAAGGTTGCCAATGGGACTGAGGACAGCCCCGGGCACATTCCAGCGTCTCATGAATTACGTATTGTCCGGAATTTTAGGACAAGGAATATTTGTTTATCTTGACGATATTATCATCGCAACGAAAGATATCACAGAACATCTCCAGAAATTAGACCTACTCTTACATAAGCTTGGTGATGCTGGTTTATAAATCAAGCTTTCTAAATGCAAATTTTGCTTTAAGGAAATAAATTTCTAAGGCCACAAATTAAGTGCTAATGGTAATCACACCACTGATGACAAAATACAGGCAGTGAGAGACTTTCCTGAACCTACTACGAATGACGAAGTTAGACAATTTTTAGGTCTAGCTGGGTACTATAGGTCATTCGTACAACAATTCTCTCATATAGCCTTTCCTCTATTCCAACTACTCCAAAAAGATGCAATATTCCAATGGGGAGAAGAACAAAAACAAGCATTTACCAAATTAAAAAAATAAACTAACAAATGCACCTTGTTTGGTATATCCGGATTTCACAAAACCATTTATTATTTGTACAGATGCATCAGTTAAAGGATTAGGGGCTGTACTGATGTAAGAAGATAAACGAGGACAGAATCAATCAATTGCATTTGCCAGCAGACAAATAAAAGGTGCAGAGAAAAATTATTGCATTAGAGACTTAGAGGCACTTGCAGTGGTTTTTGCATTACAAAAGTTTCGAGATTTAATATATATGGTTACGAAATACACTTATTCACCGACCATAAACCGCTAGTGGGTACGTTTAAAGAAAAACTCCTCTCTGGGAGGAGAGCAAGATAGAAATGTAGAGTCGAAAACAACAATGTACATATTCATTATATACAAGGCAAAATGAATCTGGTAGCCGACGCATTATCTAGGAAACCGAAAACAATTCAGGTCGCGGTATTATATCTCAAAGGAGACATCCCAAACCACGATGATATCGCAAAAGCACAAAGACTTGATCCAACATGGTCTAAAGTTATATACAAGTTAGAAAGTGGCGATGATATACAATTACCCAAACTACATGTACCACTAGAACAATTCACAATAATCAATAACACCTTATACAGGATCAACCCAAGACAACCAAAACGCCGAAGAAATAATAAACAATTGGTAGTATTACGAACGATACACGATAGCCCACATGCAGGACATCCTGGAAAGGATAGGATATTCAAACAAGCCCAGTTGTTTTATTACTGACCATCATTACGAAAAGATATAAATAATCATATAGACAGATGCGAATCATGTGCAAAACACAAAAGATACCCAATCACACCTGCACTGATGGGTAATTACCCTGTACCACATCAACCATGGGACGTTGTCGCTGTTGATTTACTCAAGATGCCATTATCATACAATAATAACCAATACCTATTCGTAGCAACGGATCATTTTTCTCGTTATGTAATTTTAGCTCCAATTAAAGATAAAACAGCAGAGACAGTAGCAAAGTCAATAATAGATAATGTAATATGTCGCTTTAATACCCCAAAGGTACTAATAAGTGATAGTGGAGGAGAATTTAATTCTGATATCTTGCAAGAAGTACGTAAACAATACAATATCAAAAAGGTTAACGTTTTAGCTTGTCACCCAGCATCCAGTGGGTTCGTAGAGAGACTAAACAAAAAAGTATTAGATGTACTACGACACTTTCTCAATGAAAATTATGCAAGCTGGGATGATTGGATTCCCAGAGTAGAAGCCTCAATTAATGGATCTATAAATAAATCCATTGGGGACACACCACATTTCATAATATATGGGACAGATAAAAAAACTACCATATGAGATTCTAGGTCAAAATCTACCCATATACAACTACGATGATTACTCAACTCCCTTTACGTGAATTCCAGAACAGACATAAAAAAAGTCAAAAAACAATTAACGATGTCCAAGGAAGAAATGACGGAGGCATTTAATAAGAAGGCAAGAGACTCGCCTATCGGCTTAGGAGACGTTGTCTATGGTATCATTCATACGAGAGACAATAAATTATCCCCGAAATTTGAGGGCCCATACAGAGTAATTAACATAAAAGCAAACAAAGTTTTAATTAGGTCACTGTCAAGTGGCGAAGAGAAACAAGTTCATATTGACTATTTAAAACGAGTTCCAAGAGAACTATCCAATAATTATACATCCTCAGATACAACCGAACAACCGACCGTAACTCATGAAACTAATCAGGAAAACAACAATAATTACAAAAATAAATTAAGGTCATATACCAAACAATCAAACATAGGTGTAACTGTTCCAATAAAATCTACAGTACATCATTTACATGTTTTAAATATCGATTTAAACTCCTTCTATAAATGAAATAACAATCAACCATAACGCACATGATCACTATCATCGACCACAGCATGACCATATTAGAATATTAATAGAATTTTTTTGTCGGTAGGTAACGATCAAGGGACTTATGCTATGGATTTTCCTCTACATAGCAAGAGGATATGCCCACTTAGACCCCCAACACATAGTTCGGCAAGGATGCCTCATAGTTCCAATGGCCACGACATCAATCGTAAAAGATGTCATGAGTACTGAAATAAGTTTGGATTACTTATACGAATTATCTTCTTATCTAGAAAACATTGCCAGACCAATGAGGACTCTGGTCTTCTTGATAGGAGGCTATGTTTCACAAGCACATAACACACAGAAAGTGGATGAAATAGTAAAGTTAGTGAAATGGACGATAGAAAAGGCGAAGTCAACTATGCTCATCATGACCCAAGATCTCCCATCTTATGGAACAGAGGTATTAAGCTCCACGAACAACATTACAAGTACTCGCCAAAAGCATGTTTTGTTCAGCCTGGGTGGTGCAGTTCTTGGGAACATCTTTGGATTGGCTACAGAGGAAGACCTTCAAGAAATAAACAACAAAGTTAATAAAATAGCTCAGGTACTAACATACCAAGATAAATTCATCGCAGGACATAACTCAGCAATGAAGACAATCGTGAAAAATCTGAAAAAGGCGGAAAACATAGTGTTATGAAGGGGGATTTGCCAGTTAGGTAGTCTCGTACCTTCGAGACGTTTTTGGTACCGTAAGTTCCTGTACGAGTCAGAGTTGCCAGTTAGCCTGCTGTTTGTGAGCGTAGTTATTTCGTAAGTTATGCATTAATTTAGTGTGCTTTTTCTCAATAATGTTTTATTTAAGTGATTGCTTGTAAATTATGTAAATCAAGTTCGTATAGTAAATGATTTAGAGTGTTCTGTAATGTAGGACAACTGTTAACATGTTTTGATATCCGAGTTGGCAACTGATGTTTGTACCAGACACCACAGATCAGACCTGGCACATTTGTAGGAGATGAATAACTGCGATGTGTGTCTTCTCGTTGTTTGGGGTAGCTGGCTTGCCAATGATCCTTCTGTGTCGCTTGCTGGTATCTCCCTCATTTCCCTCTCCTCCTTTATTCACTCATAGCACACTTGTATATTGATATATCTTCACAAACTGTGTATTAATGAATAGCTTGGAGGTTAAATAAAGTCTGGTGTAACAAAATAATCTTTGACTATTCAAACACTATTATACAGTTACGTACAAGGGATTACACAGTATAAGTCTGAGTGCTATAATGAGTACGTCTTACTATCCCCACTCCCTGGCTATTACTGCCGGCTCTAAGCTCTCAGTGGGGCGTGGGAATGAAGCTGACAGTGCATCGAATGTTCGATTCGGATGCCTGTGAGGCAAGCTATGTGATGCCATGTTGCTATGTGCATCTTGAGATATGCTAAAAGTAAGTCTGACGTAAGTTATGATATATATACATATACACTGCAGGTAGATAAGATAATAGATAATGAAAAATATAGTGAATGATTATATATGAGAGCAAAAATATGGATACAACTAGTACATTGCTCGGCCACGTAAACTAGGACTGTCCTCAGGCCGGCAAAACTGAAGTAGGACTGTGATAATATATTCGTACAATCTAGCTAACCTGTCGTGGGGCAGTAGTTGGTGGAACAACTTCTAGTCCTGACGGCTCACGTATGTCGTGAAGGCGATCTTCTAGACGCTGGAGACACCAACAAAAGACACAGACAATGATTGATAATGCCACGACAGGGACAGAAATTGTGGGGTACAACACATGAGGGTGGATGAGTGAAGGGACAGAGGATATAAGGACATCACTGTCATTCAAGTAGGACAACACCTTCAAACGTTCAGACACCACAGTTAGATTTTCAGGATGAACATCAAAGGAAGGGGACAGTGGAACCAAAGAACTAGGTAGAACTGCCTGGAAACCAAGATGTTGCCTGTTAGGAAGGGTGGAGATCGCTGATGAACGAACTTCGCATGAATCAGGAGTGACATAATAACCTTCCGCAATGACATTGTTACTACGGCAAGAACACAATAGAGTAACACTCGTAGGTTCTGTGAAGTAGAAGAACTGATTACCACCAATGTGCGCATGGTAGACCGGCCAGTCAGGGCTCAGGTTCAAACTGACAGAATTTATGGATCAAGTCCGAGTGATTCCGCACTACTGCTAGTTCACAAGGTGCTGACCTTGATGGCAACAGAGCAAACAAGTAAGCAGGACAAACGTGAACGTGCAAATAACTTGACTTACAGGAGGTCAATACAGTTTGGCTAGTGAGTGCGACCGACATGTAATCATCTGCCACAAGAAACATGTCTGACTGGGAAACAAGATTGAGCAATGAATCATTGACACGCATCGGAAAGGGAGTGACACAGTAAGCTGAGTAAGTTACAATGACTTCAAAGGAATATGAACCAGTATTTGTGGGTCAGTGAGGGTTGCTTCCAACAAGGGGTAATAAAATTCTAAGTGACTACCCTCAAAGAGTGGGGTCAAACTGAAATTAGCACGTGCAAATTGAGTAGCGGACCTCAAATGATCTAGTGGTAGTAGTTCTGCATTAACACGGCCAAGCCCGGCATTGAAAGGGAGGTGATTATTGTGGAACACCGCTTCTGTAGTAAGGAAATGTCTGAATCTAACTGTGCAAGGTACTGAGTAAGAAGGAACAAGTTCTCAAAAGTGGCAACCTGAGATCCAAGACTATGAAAACGGGTTGTTAGTACATTAGTACGATCAACAACAGTGTTAAGGTGAGTCCTAAATTTCACAACTCAGCATGCTCATAAGTGAGAAGCCTATTCTGTGATTTGACTACCTGAGCTATCACATTCAGTCTCTTGCCTAATGCAGATACATCAGATGCCTGAGCGGTGCCAAAGAGCTTGTTGAGGACCAGCCCACCCAGGTCGAATAATCCTCAACGTTGACGGAAG
Source organism: Coenobita brevimanus (assembly GCF_032717465.1). Lineage (NCBI taxonomy): Eukaryota > Metazoa > Arthropoda > Malacostraca > Decapoda > Coenobitidae > Coenobita > Coenobita brevimanus. The sequence goes on from NC_136997.1 coordinate 8,872,020, forward strand.
GATGGAGATTTATGACCCGCATCGAGAAAGTTGGTGGGGAACTGGTTGGATAGGTCAAGGATTCGGTCACGAAGTGTGTCCATTCTCTCAACAGCAAGATGAAGAGACGTGGCTAGTGCTGGATCCAGGGCACTAACGTTCGTGGACTCCATGGTGAGGAGGGGTTGAAAAAACCCTCGCAAACCATCTAAGTGTTGGGCCAGGATAGGTATCTGTGCCGAGACCTGACCCATGGGGGATATGTCGTATTTGATGTTGACCACATCTTCCACAATCAGAACGGAGCCCTCTGGAGCCACCAGCGCACCAGGACGCACCACATTGGGCAGAGGGAACCCCTGGGCCGACACCAGAAGGCCAAGGCAGAGAAGTGCAGTTATCATGATTTCCTGCAAAAGGTACAATTGGATAATACAGGGTACAATGCAGATACATAAGAATGATTTACACATGGTGAGCGGCGGAACGTAACTTACTCCGGTAATCATCAACACTCGATGACGATCGAGAAGGATTTGACGGAGGTCGGGAGGAGGAATCGGTGTCCACCGATGGAACAGGGAAATCACCGCAAACTTTCTTACAAGTGTCACTGTGTACAACTCGCTCAGCACCGGAATGCAACTCCCGAACACGCAACTTGTTTCCAAGCTCCTCCTGAATGACACGTAGTGGGCCAGAGAAACGTGAAGAGAGCTTTGAAGAACGGTCTGGTTCAGCCACGAAGACCAAATCACCAGTAACAATATCACTTGGCTGCGCGTGTTGGTGCTGGCGATCTACCATCAACTGACGAGAGGCGTCCAGGGTATTACGGACCCTACCAAAAATGTCCTGGCTACCAGCCATGTGTACCTTGGCATAATTATCAACATTATACACAGGATTGGGACACTGCAGAAGGAGAGTATACGGGAGCCGCTTGTCCTCACCAAACAGAACAAAGTAAGGTGACTCTCCTATGGAGGCATTAATGGAACTGTTGATGGCAGAGGCTATCTGAGGAATCCATTCTCCCCAAGACGAGTGGCAACCTTGAACCACATGACGAAGAGCCTCCAGAATCTTCCTGTTAGCTCTTTCGACTAAGCCATTAGAAGCAGGATGATGGGCCACTACATAAGTCTGGGCAATGTTGAACTGGGAGCAAATTTCACTCACTAATTCATTTCGGAACTCCGTACCATTGTCTGACAACAAGACCTTGGGAATCGTAAAATGGTGAAACAGATGCTTGAGCAGAGCACGGACCACCGAGAAGGCAGACTTGTCCGGCAGTGGAGCTAAAACTACATATCTACTGAAGTGATCTACACACACCAATAAGTACTCCATGCCACTATCACTACAAGGGAGCTTAAGAGTGTCAATACCAACCGTGTCCCATGGTTTAGCAGGTGTACGATATGACAACATTGGTGCAGGGGGTCCAGTCGAGCCCTTGTGCTGAGCACATGACAAACAGCGTTGAATGTGGGCCTTAATGTCGGAGCGCATGGTAGGCCAGTAGAAACGCCTATGAGCCTGTAGCAAACAACGTTCCACTCCAGGATGACCTGCCTGAGAAGAGTTATGTTCAAGAACCAACACATCCTGAATCAGCTCTGAAGGAACTACGACTTGGGTGACATCAGAATCTAAGTGTCGCACTAAGACACCATCTATTAAGTCATAATCAGATAATGATCCAGGAACATCCCTATCAGTAAGTGGATCGCCTGACTCGAGAGCACATACAACACGAGACCACTTGAAATCACTCCTCTGAGCAGACCGAATCCTGTCTAGAGAGAGTGCGGACAGAACTATGTCTGCCACAGCTGCAGCAACAGGAACATTCCTTGACAATGCATCAGCCACGACGTTCACCTTTCCAGTTAGATATCGCGTGTCAGGATGGTAGTCCTGAATGATCAAGAACCATCTAGCTAATCTGCCCGACAGATTGCGACCCTTGAAGAGATCAGTAAGGGCCTTGTGATCCGTGTAAACTGTGATGTCATACCCAAAGATGATATCACGGAAGTGTTTAAGAGCCCACACGACACCTAAGGCTTCCAAATGCGTCACAGAGTAGCGTGTTTCAGCATCATTAAGAATTCTACTCGCATAAGCTAGTGGCTTGTACATGCCAGAACAGCTCCAAGACCTATGCCAGAAGCATCGGTAAAGATAGTGAACGGCTTGTTAAAGTCTGGGAATGAGAGGATAGGGGCAGAGATCAAGGCTGCCTTTAAATCAGTGAAGGCCCTCTCCTGATCAGGTCCCCAGACAAAGGGAACATCTTTCTTTAAAAGTCGAGTGAGAGGAGAGGCCATGTTTGCATACCCTCGAGTGAACCTACAATAGTACCCTGATAATCCGAGGAAGCTGCGCACTGCTGTGACTGAGGTAGGTGTAGGAAAGTCTCGGATAGCTGTGACTTTGTCATCAGCCGTCCGGATACCTCTGGCATCAACAACATGACCCAGGAAAGACAATTCCTTCTTCAAAAACCTACATTTAGAGAACTTAACCTTTAAACCAGCCTCCTTGAGTCTGGCAAAGACTTGTTGGAGCTTCCTCAGATGTTCAGGCACATCCTTGCTAACGACCACTACATCATCTAAGTAGCCAAACACTGTGTTCCCTAAGAGTCCCCTAAATACTTCATTGATTAATCTTTGGAAACACAAAGGCACATTACGAAGGCCGAAGGGTAACCTCACGAACTCGTAATGCCCATCAGGAGTGCTGAAGGCTGTTAGAGGGCAAGAGTCCACATGCAGAGGGAATTGCCAGTATCCCGAGAGAAGATCCAAAGAGGAGAACACATTGTTATTCTCTCCCAAACTCTGCAACAGATCGGTCAAATGAGGTAGAGGATAACTATCTGGGACCGTTTCTGCATTTAGGTGGCAATCTATAACTGGTCTCATGGTACCATCCTTCTTTGGCACCAGAAACAGTGGTGCATTCCAAGGAGAAGTCGAATCTCGGACTATGCCTGACTCAATCATCTCCTTAACCAATTTGTCAGCCACCTGTCTCTGAGAATGGGGAAGGCGATACGCAGGCACATAAATAGGATTAGTACCTGGCTTCAATGCAATGTGATGATGAGCCACATTTGTAAGTCCTAATGGCTCACCTGCTAGAGCTATGGCCTCCCTATTCTGTTCGAGGACCTGCAATAACTGAGTCTGAAAATCGGGAAAATGAACCTGGTTCAGCTGAGACCTAGCCTTCTGGAGAAAGGACTCACTAGATGATGGGTGATCCTTGGCTGGTGTCAGGCCAGCCACAACCTCTATGGATGGGAAAGTTTCTTCTGTAACAGTGGAAGGGTATACAAGACACTTCCCCAAGCAGACTCCCGGTTTTACGAGTAACTTAAGTACACCTTTCGTTCGGTTATGAACCAGAATATCAGTTTGACCATTCTTGGAAACAGTAGCTAATGTTGACTGAAGAGAAATGCCTTTCACATGCACAGTCTCAGGCAAACTGATAGCATCCACCCCCTTTTTCACGCCAGGCAAACGAATGGTCACACGAGTAAGCTCGTCCGGCTGTTACTGCCTGCAGTCAGGTACGACCGCATTGGCCTCATGTGCATTTGCCATGACCTCATTTAAAGTGGGAGAAGAAGAAGAAGGAGCGGTAGGTACAACTGAGTCATCATTACCCACAGGTGATACTTCATTATACAATGTGGGAGATTCAGTGGTCGTCTGCGTAGGGTTAATGTCACTAACGTGGGGTAAGCTCTATTCACTGCAGAAGGTGCACGAAGCAATGGCATGGACTCCGGCAGGGCAATGTAGTGCCTATCTCTATATACAACTGAGTTGGAACTAGTTACAATATCTATCCCATGCTCACGGAGAGCAGGCAATCCTAACAACCCATCTGAAGAAAGAACAAATGCCGGAACCACATAAAATTGAGCTTCAACTGGTTGTGTGTCTCTAGCAAACTGGAAGGACAAGGTAACCACACCTGTAGCATTTAAATGTCCACCATTAAGTCCCATCAAATCGAGTGGGGGAAGGTGACGTGAAAAGGTTTTTCCCAGTTGCTGCTCAATCTTTTGTAAGGAAACCTCTGCAATTATATTGACACAAGAGCCAGTATCAAGGAGTAGGGACATTGTACAAGACTCAAGATACACTGCAAATGACATAGCATTTGGTCCTGGCCCTACATTTGCTACAGCAGTACCCACAGTAGCTGCATTGAATCTACCGTTAGAGCCTACCCCTGGTCGGCTGTTGGAGGCTGCTGGGCTTCCCCCAAAGAAGGAGCTGTGCTTTGGGTACTAGCGACCTGATTTGTGGTCCCTGGGGGAGAACGACACTCACTTGTCCAATGCCCATGGGACTTGTGGTGACGACACCACTTCTTGCGCCGGTTTGGGGTTGATGATGATGATGTGCCCTGAGCAGCAGGGCCTGCATTTGCATCTTGTTGAGGATTCTGAGAGTCCTTCATATCCCTTTGAAGTTTGAAACACTTTAACAAGGGATGAACGCCCCTGTGACAATAAGAACACTTACTTGGGGGATCAGAAGTGCTATTATCTGTTGCAGACGTGGGCTTTTCTGACTTTCTGTCCTTCTTGGGTTTTTCTGCACGTCGCTGTCCCTGAACAGACACGGCCGAGGCCACAGGAAATGCTTCAGGTTGCGACTGCAGCTTCATTCGCATCTGACGATTAAAGTCATGTAGGGTTTGTGCAGGGGTGAATTCCAGCTGTTTTGCAATGCGCTGTTGTCTTGGAGTCAAGACCTGAAAGTAGCAACCAAAAGTCAGTAAAGACAAGAATTGATCTAGGGGTACTGCATCCTTGGTAGCATCCAGCCACCTGGAATTACCGAATGTTTGCTCTAAGGAAAGTTTGACATTCTGAGCAAAGCAAGCAGCTTGCCTATGATCCATGGAAGCTGCCTTCATGTGGGTATCATGCAGGGCCCTAAGTAAGGCCATAACATCACCCCCAACGAAGGACATAGAGCCCATATCGGCAACAAGTTCTGCCAGAAAATCGTCTGCATTATCACAGGTACAGTAAAAATCATCTCCCATGAGAAGGCCAGCTGGAGTGTCGGTGGTCTGTGAGATTCTACCACGTATAAATTTTAACTTATCACTCTCTGATGCAAACTGCCTTCTACCTATCTCATCTTTCATCTGGCGCACAAATACATACACATTCCACGTAGGATCAGTGCCATCCCATATTCGTATTGGTACATTGTCTTGAAGTACAGTTAAACCTTGCAAAAGAGAAGGTTGTGTACCGGAAGGGTTAGCGTTATTGGTTTGATTCATGATGCTAAATTGTGTACTGGAAGGGTTATATACTTTACCACTACGTGTAGAACTAGGTGAGAGAGTTAAATTGGACTGATATGAGAATTTGTTCGTCTCCCCACCGTTCCTATCAGAGGAAAACGCGGTAGTCGGCTCGCTAAAGAAAACGGGGGAGTTGCGGAGTGACTCACTTGTTTGCTCAACCGGATTTATGGTTAACTCTGAACGGAACGTAACTGAGCTATGACTACTATCCTCTTCCTTAACACGCAAGGACTTTTTACTGAAAGGTAACATGCAATAGAACACTAACACACTGACACATGAACATGGATCTATGTAGTTCACATATGACTTAAATTATACACATGTTATGTACACATAAATTTCACAAATCACATGTGCAAAAATTTGTGTTCCACCAACCTTACCTCAGACAGCATTACTCTAACTAACTATACAGTAGATAGGTTGATTGAAGACTGAAGATCCACGCACTCTCGCACGCCCCTTTTAAGAAGCGTCGATACAGGATGTTGTAGAAGAAACAATACACCACACCGGCAGGAATGCACTAGCCAGGTGCTGAGAATTGTGAATTCGCTCGCCACACGCCCAGCTGTAAGAAGAATCCTGAATACGCTCCACCCAGACGCTCTCCAAGTGACGCATCCAGCAGCTAGTTGAGAATCTTCTTAGATGTCTTCGCGCCCCGGGACCACTGGCCGCAGCTGAGAAGGTTTGTGAGAGACGCCACTACTCGCTGACCAAGCGCTGAGCCCGGAGGGTTGGGGTGAATATGCGTGGTAAAAGTGAGGTGAGAATACGGTGGTATATGAATCATAAAAGACTCATTGAAAATATGGATGCCACCGAGCCAGCGAGATAATGGGATAGGGATGAGAGGAAGGAGGGCAACAACGTTGTGGGTAAATCCGGAAACTCACAAGACGACACACGAAAGGAGACTAAACTGTTGAGGCACGTAGGAACACCGCTGCACACCAATTTATGTACCAGACACCACAGATCAGACCTGGCACATTTGTAGGAGATGAATAACTGCGATGTGCGTCCTCTCGTTGTTTGGGGTAGCTGGCTTGCCGATGATCCTTCTGTGTCGCTTGCTGGTAGGCTATCTCCCTCATTTCCCTCTCCTCCTTTATTCACTCATAGCACACTTGTATATTGATATATCTTCACAAACTGTGTATTAATGAATAGCTTGGAGGTTAAATAAAGTCTGGTGTAACAAAATAATCTTTGACTATTCAAACACTATTATACAGTTACGTACAAGGGATTACACAGTATAAGTCTGAGTGCTATAATGAGTACGTCTTACTATCCCTACTCCCTGGCTATTACTGCCGGCTCTAAGCTCTCAGTGGGGCGTGGGAATGAAGCTGACAGTGCATCGAATGTTCGATTCGGATGCCTGTGAGGCAAGCTATGTGATGCCATGTTGCTATGTGCATCTTGAGATATGCTAAAAGTAAGTCTGACGTAAGTTATGATATATATACATATACACTGCAGGTAGATAAGATAATAGATAATGAAAAATATAGTGAATGATTATATATGAGAGCAAAAATATGGATACAACTAGTACATGTTCTCGTAAAATGTAGAAGTTTCGAGAGTATTGCAAGCTTATATATGATGGTGTAGGGACTATTACAAGTTGAGTTGGGTTTCAGTTCAGTGTGAGTGAAGTGCAGTCGGTTTTGGTTCAGTCTGAGTGTAGTGCAGTGTCAATGTCAGTGAAGATTGTATACTTTTGGTACTTGTGAAAACAGTGGCAAACAGTGACGGGTTATTGAAGTTTGTATATCATTGGAACTTAAGAAAACAGTGAAGTGTCAAGCATTAAGTGTAATAACTGTGAAGTGTTGTTAAGCATTACGTGTAATAACAGTTAGTAAAGTGTGTATAGCTCCAGTGCTTGTGAGAACAGTGAAGTAGGAAAGAATTAAGTGGAATTATTTGGAAAATAAAGACAGTGAACTTTAAGGAGCCAGTGTTTATTTTCGCCTCAGCTGATCTTGTGTACAGCACACCTAAAGGCTGACCATAAGAAGAACAACTCACTGGGCAACGTCCTTCCTGTACGTACTACTGCTGTTGGAGCATGTGGCAGTGTGGGGACTGGGACGTAACACTGGTGTCAGAAGTGGGATTATTTTTTCAGGGCTGCAGTGAAGCTAACCTTCGACATGGGAGCGGAAGGTGTGAAAACATGGTCTCAAGCTGGGCAGAGGGAGGAAATTTCGCTGGCGACAATCGTGGAGCTATTACAGGCACAAATCGAAGAACATAAAGAGTTCAGGAACGAAATCAAAGAACTCTTTCAGGCAAATAGGAAACCACTAGAGGCACAACGTGATGAACAAAAAGAACGATATGAGCAACTTCGAGAGGCATCAGAGGAGCAACAGAGGGAATTACAAGCGAGGATGCAAGGACAGCTAGATGCTTTCATGGGGGAAATGAAGGAAGAACAGCAATAGCTTAAAGGAGGATGTAGATGCTAAGCTAAAGCAGCAGAAGTATGAGGCAAGCAATAATGTGATGAAGTGTAAACAGCATGTGGATGACCAGTTGAAAACAATTAATGAGGAAATAGTGACGGAGTGCAAACAGCATGGGGACAACCAGCTGAAGATTAGTGAGGGAATTGTGATAGAGTGCAGACAGCATGTAGATAACCAGTTGAAGCATGTAGTTGACCATGTTAAGATAATTAGAGAGAAAATTGAGGCTGTAGAGAAATATTGCACTGCTGATCCTCAGGTTAATGTACAGGGAGCATATGAAGGGAGTGGACAGTGTATGGTGAATCTTGGCAGATCCCGGGCATCTGAAGATGGCATTACAGGGTTGAATAATCAGAATGTAGGAGATTTAAGTCCTGGCCTTAATTATGATGCCCCAGTTTTAAGGCCCCAACCAAGTGAAGTGCAGGGCTATAATGGGGGTCCAGTTAAAAAGAAACCTCAGGAATTTGATGGTAGAGTATCTTGGGAAGCTTACTGTGCACAGTTTGAGTTACTTGTGGATCAGAATGGTTGGGATGATAAGAAGAAGGCTGCAGAAGACCCACCACTAAAGAAATGCAAGAGAACCTTGATGAATGATGTGCGAAAAGACGGAAGGACCAACGACATGCAGCGTAGTAAGAATGGGAATCAAGAAGACCAGGACGACCCCACTAAGGCCACAGTCAGATGGGATGGTGGAGAAATTCAACTGGACCCTGGGTCAAGAACTGGCCAAGTACTGCATAGATGGACAAACGAATTGGGACCAGAAATTACCCGCGTTGCTGATGGCATATCGGTCTGCATCCCACGAGTCTACTGGCTACTTTCCTGCAAAGCTGATGTTGGACCAAGAGTTACGCTTACCTGTTGACTTGTTAATGGGAAGGCCACCTGGTGAAGAGCTGCCTACAGACACCATCAGGTATGCAAAACACCTTCAGGAAAGGATGGCTGAGGTACATCGTCAAGTGCAAGGAGCCCTCAAGTTTTCAGGAGAGTTGATGAAGTGCAAGTATTATGCCAAGGCAAGTGAGGTGAGCTTCAGGGATGGTGACCAAGTCTGGTTATACAATCCTCAGCATAAGAAGGGACAGTCACCGAAGCTGCAGAGTCCATGGGATGGGCCTTACACTGTGTTGAACCGCCTATCAGACGTAACGTATCGGCTTTGAGGAGGCAGGAAGTCTCGCCCAAAGGTGGTACACGTGAACTGTCTGTGGCAGTACCACGGGCCAGGACAGTTCAGCTGGGACGTCTCCGAGGAACTGTGCTCAACTGCAGCCGAGGATGCTCAGGAGGACCAAGGAGCTGAAGTTCAAGAGGATGGTGACAGTTCCCCAAGTGAAGAAGTGAACCAAGAAGAGGACCAAGACCTTCCAGGAGAAGTGGACTGTGTGGAGGAGCAAGGACATCGTCAGAAGCGGCATAGAAGAAGACCTGATAAGTTGAAGGATTATTTTGTGTATAGTTAGAGGTTTCAGTAGGATTAAGGTTTATGTTTGTATATATTGTGCAGTTTTGTCGGGACGACAAAGAACTAGGGAGGGGGTAGTGTTATGAAGGGGGATTTGCCAGTTAGGTAGTCTCGTACCTTCGAGACGTTTCTAGTACCGTAAGTTCCTGTACGAGTCAGAGTTGCCAGTTAGCCTGCTGTTTGTGAGCGTAGTTATTTCGTAAGTTATGCATTAATTCAGTGTGCTTTTTCTCAATAATGTTTTATTTAAGTGATTGCTTGTGAAATTATGTAAATCAAGTTCGTATGGTAAATGATTTAGTGCTATGTAATGTAGGACAGCTGCTAACATGTTTTGATATCTGAGTTGGCAACTGTTGTTCTCGTAAAATGTAGAAATTTCGAGAGTAATGCAAGCTTATATAAGATGGTGTAGAGACTATTACAAGTTGAGTCGGGTTTCAGTTCAGTGTGAGTGAAGTGCAGTCGGTTTTGGTTCAGTCTGAGTGTAGTGCAGTGTCAATGTCAGTGAAGATGGTATACTTTTGGTACTTGTGAAAACAGTGACAAACAGTGACGGGTTATTGAAGTTTGTATATCATTGGAACTTAAGAAAACAGTGAAGTGTCAAGCATTAAGTGTAATAACTGTGAAGTGTTGTTAAGCATTACGTGTAATAACAGTTAGTAAAGTGTGTATAGCTCCAGTGCTTGTGAGAACAGTGAAGTAGGAAAGAATTAAGTGGAATTATTTGGAAAATAAAGAAAGTGAACTTTAAGGAGCCAGTGTTTATTTTCGCCTCAGCTGATCTTGTGTACAGCACACCTAAAGGCTGACCATAAGAAGAACATCTCACTGGGCAACGTCCTTCCTGTACTGTACTACTGCTGTTGGAGCCTGTTGCAGTGTGGGGACTGGGACGTAACAATAGCTCTCGAAAGTGTAGATAAAATAAATGCCATGGAAGGGAACATAACACTTTTCCAACACTTCTCCATCATCACGGAACATAATGACACAATTCTACTCCAATTAGACAACACGAGTTCGTTACAGGGCACTTATGGAAGGAATTTAGAATGCCGGTAATGGCAAGATCACAACTGACTTATTTCCAGTTCATGAGCTATGTCAGATAATTAGTCAAGGCATACATAAACATAAATTGAAGCCTTTGTTCAGAAGTAGGGATTTAGTGCAATACTATCCATATTTAGAAGCAACACTAACACCAACATCAGTAGTAGTTCATGTACAATCGGCCTAAGAAGTGACGGCAGAGTATCCAGAAGTCTTCTGTCAGCGATAATGTACATACTCTTCCTTAAATTTTTTACAAGGCGAAACCTATTATGTAAAACTGTTATAGAAAACAATAAGTAAATGCAAAAGTACCAGTTTATTTCAAAATTGTAGGAATCAGTTCGTTCGTTACGGTAATAGAAAATCCTAAACGGAACTAATTGAAATTTCAGAAGTATCACACAGGGACAGTCAGGAATAAATTGCTGAGTTCATATCTAATATGTTAACACAGAATAATTTTTAGTAGCGCAAGACTAAAAAAAAATGCGCTTTAATAATCAAATAAAATCAGTCATTATCATTTATAAAATAGTTTCCGTTACAATACTAAGGAATAATCTAAAGCCATTTGTTTCCGGTTTTGTTGTCTCCATGGTCGACGACAGAAAGTGGGAATGCGGCGTAAGTTAGTAGGCTATTTTAAATGGTTCGGTATGCACGGAAGGAAACAAACTTTTACTCAAAGACATGCAGTTATTACAATGCATTTGGCCAGTTTTTCATTAACAAACTTCTCTTGAAGTTTTAATATAAGCCAGAAGACTATCAATGAATGAAAAATAGGGAAAACCTCGAAAATTTGCCGAAAGTCGGAGCTCCTTGGATAATAACAAACTTGTGTCATAGCCTACTATCCTCAGTGTCTAAACAGTTGGCATGAGAAATTAAATGCAAATGTTCATAAACAAGCCACTGAGTTCAAAACTTTCAGATCAGCATTTCAGTTAAGCAGGACACAGTAGTTTATTTTACAAGATACTAGAGACCATTAGATAGAGCAGAAAGTTATGCACTTTTGCATTGCAAGAGTATAAGCTCATGCTTTCGTCCTCTTTATGCCTAGTGCATGAGAAAAGGGTAAAACCTGTCATGTCTTCTTACAGCTTAAAATAATTTTGCATCAGGAATAAAGTCGCTATAAACGAGGCAGAATGGTCTTGCTGCTACCGCAGGTAGGGTATCATTACTAGGTCAGATAAACTTCATTGTTGCGGCATCCTTGTTGCTGCTGTGTCACCACAGTAATTGAAAATAAGGTAGTGTATTGCAATCGCAAGAATTAGAGTATTCTGTATTTGAAATCCTAGGATGCAAATATATCAGGAAAGGGGGTTACACTGTGCTCCGTGCGTGGAGTAATATTTGTACATGTTCGTTCAAATCGGGAGACGAATGTCTGAGTGTTAACTTCTAATATATCACTACCTCATGTTATTCGTTTTACGTAATTCTTAGCGTGATATACAGTATATTTTATTTTATCTGACGTAATGGAGGCACAGAAGTTTTACCATATATTTACTAAGTTTTCATTGAACGTATATCAGTGCAGAGTGACCGAAGCAATCTGAAACTCTGCCATCACTTCTTGGGGTGACTGTACCATTCATAACTGACGACCTGTTCACAGTATACGAAATACAGCCCTTTCCTTCTAAGAATAATAACACTTGGATCATCATCAACATCAACACAGACACCGAACTCATCATGGTCTCCAAGAGACGAAACACTGTCACTTTCGCAAGTGAATCAACGATTGAACGAAAGTACCGCACATCCTTACATGCTGTTCACCTTTGTCCTGCGTACATTTTCACGTTTCAGCCTACTGATACAGTCCCTTGTGAAATGGCTATCATAAGAAATCACCACATTCATAATCACTGCAACGTCACTTTTGCTTCAGATAAGCTTGGACACCATCAACGCATCGGACACTCACAGTTTTTTTATTTCACTCATAACACATTAGTTTACATAGTCTGTCCAGATATACCACCATCTCATACTTCAGCCTCAGGATTATACATAGCACCAGACTACTGTACGGTATTTACACCATCCATGTCCACCTTATCCACCATCAATCACTACGCCATCCTCAATCATACACACAAACATATCCATCCACTACCTAATATGGACTTAAACATGAGCACAAGTATTAAGTTTACTTCACCTAAGTTTGAAACTATGCAACTAATCAATGAAACAATGAAGCCCTGGGAAGATTTGAGTTTAAGTATGTTCAACCCATATTATGTGTATTGCCCAGCACCTACTGTCTTTATAATCTTCTGTATTGTATTTGCAGTAGTGCTGTTCGCAATGCATAGAATGCATGCAAGAATTGCAAACGGAGTCAGTATTTAGTGGGGGTAAGGTGCGAATTCAAGTAAATCCCCCTGAATGAACTGTACATATTTTGTATATAGCATTAATTTAACAAAAACAAAAAAATGAATAACATGATATAGAAGTACCCAGTATCATTATCTATATGTGAAATATCAATAGCTTTTACCATAATCTTAACTTTGAACTATTTTTTTTTTTTTTTTGCATATATGCAGTTTACTATTATACATACACATCTTACAAAATGTCATACGATATCCAATTTAACCATATTGCATTTGTTCAATTATGTATACAACTTATTTAAAATGTAATATTACTGGATCATTCCAATATTAACATGAATATAATATCTATGCAATTTTATAATCAATATTATGTATTAATAGATTAGCATATGTCAATGATGATTGCTGTTGGAGGACCGCCAGCTCGCGTGACCGAGCGATGTCAGGACTCCATATTATATTAATACAACTCATAGATAGATAGATTGATAGACAGACAGAAGCACCAAGCCAGGGGGTGATATAGGTAGTGTGTCAGCGAGAATCGACCTAGGGCAATAGGCTTGCAACCCTTCAGTGAAGGAATGCTTGATGTGCACCGGAAGCAGTACATGCACACAGACATACAGTGTTTTAGAAGCTTCAACAACAGTATAGCCCACGTCACCCCTGCTAAACGAGAATGTAGGAATCAAAGCTCAGAAAGGGGCTAGCCATACAACTGACAGGTAGTGGAGAAAGCAAATAAGAAGAGGGGTCTGACGAGAATTAGTAAATTAAGTCCCAGTGTAATACATACGCTGCTCAACTTAGACTTTCTTTGAAGATAATATATCAAGATCAACTCCCTGTATTCATCTTTAACTCCTGCTCTTCGATTACCAAGATAACTTTAACCAAAACTTAAGCCTTATATATTACAAGACTAAAGCTTTACATATGTATAAATGGTGGCTACGAAATTTCTACACACACACAGGCACGCACGTACACGCACTTGCACGTTCTGCAGTATTAGAAATCAACACGAAGACCTTTTCCCTTCCACTTTTCCAAATTTTCCACAACCACCACCTAGTGACACCAGCCACTGTCTTGTGACACCAGCCGTCATTTGACACCAGCCTCTACCTGTCACACCAGATGCATGCTTGATATCAGTCACCATGTTATGCATCGTCTTCTCTGTTGTTTAATGTGTGTGTGTGTGTGTGTGTGTGTGTGTGTGTGTGTGTGTGTGTGTGTGTGTGTGTGTGCTTGTGTTCTTACCTTACTTTACCTATTTTTATCATTACAGGAATGAGTCAAGCTCGTACTGTCCCGTGTATTAAACCAATTTTATCATACATATCCTTGAATTTATGAATAGTTTTGGCACACACTAGTTCATTCGGCAGTGCATTCCACTGATCAATTGCCCTATTTGGGAAACTGAATTTCCTTTCGTCATTATCACCTCTCTTTTTATGCAGTTTTTTGGAATATCCTCTTGCTGATGGTTCACCATATGATATAATTTATATTCATTTACGTCTATTTCATTTATATAGCATAATCATGTCTCCCCTTCTCCCTCTCTCCTGCAGCCTTGGTAGATTCAATCTTTCCAGTCTTTCTCCATAGCTTAGATCCCTTAAGCTTAGTACCCATCTTGTAGAGGCCCTTTGTACTTTTTCAATCTTATCTATGTGTTTTTTGAGATAAGGATTCCAGACTTCTGATGCATACTCCAGGGTTGGTCTGATGAATGATGATATTATCTTCCTCAGCGTTTCTACTGTGTTGTCAAGGGGCGCCAGGCAGCAGGACCAAGCAAGCGGTGGTGGCGACGGTATCATAAAAAAAGATGTTTGTGGTCACTGTCATAACAAACTTACTAGTCGTAGTAAGGGTAGTGATTGTTTGCTCTGCGATTATTGTGGTTCCTGGGTGCATGTATCATGTGAAGGGATGAACCCAGATATGTACAAACTTTACAGTAAAGTGGCACAACAGGTTTTAAGTTTCATACTACTGTACGTTAAATCATTGTAAAATAGTTACTAGGGATATACTTGAGCAGCTTAGACCCATTAGGCAAACGGTGGATGAAAATTCCGAAAGAATTAGAGATTTAGAAGAGAAGGTCAAGGAGCAGGATAGTGTCATGAGTCCAAAATACAAGAGGAGGTTAAAAATACGGTAGCTGACACCATTGACGATCAGGTAAAGAAAGTGAGGGAAACTGAGAGAGATAGGGCTTTTTTTCTTTTTTTTTTTTAATAACGGGACGGAGGAAGGAAAAACAAATTAATAAAAAATATAATCCACACACCAGATTACTGGTGTCCTCTTCATAAAATATCTGTAACAGTTAGACTTGAACAGCTGTGGGTTGAAATTTGGAGGGAAATCACTCAGGGGAAGCAAGTTCCAGAGAGATGCAGTTCGGGAAATGAAAGAATTCTGATAGGCAGAAGTTCTATAATATGGCTGAGTGACATTCCAGTCATGAGTGCTACCAGATGCCCATGTAGCACGAGGGAAGGCATGGAGAGGTGGCACCATGGACGCAACTTTGTCTGAGCATTTGCCATAAAAATATCTGTAAAATAATGCAAGGGAGGCAACATTCCTTCTTACTTGCAGGGGAGGTAGTTTATTTGTAATGGATGGGTTGTTAATAATTCTAACAGCTTTGTTCTGAATTTTGTGTAGTTTTAATGCAACCTCTCGTCATCCATTCCACAAGGGTGAGCAATATTCAAGCTGAGAGCGCACATGACTCTTATAAATTATAGCTAACTGCTCATCAGTGAAGAAGTTACGGACTCACAATCATTCAAGTATTTTGAGGTGGTTTTAGCAAGTGATCTAAAACATGAGAGATCCAGCTGAGGGCATTGGTAAGTGAGACGCCAAGAATTCAATGTTTTTGGAGATGGGAATATAAGTAGCACTGAAAGTAATGTACGAATCTGGCAAAATCTGTCTATTAGTAAACTGTGTATATTTAGTTTTACTAGCATTAAATGAGACAAGGTTGTTTTGTCTCCATTCACTGATCGTAGATGGGTCTTGATTTATGGAGATGGCTGTACTGTGTTAAGAGGTAGAGATATTAGACTTTGTAAATTGGTGTCTGAGTGTGAATGAACTATGTAGTGTTGAGTCATTTGCGTAAGAGTGGATGGGATTGTGGGTGACAGACAAGAGACCATTAGTATGATCCAGGAATAGGGTTGGCGCCAGAACTGACCCCTGCAGCACACTGGCATTGAGTGAAAATTGGAATATACATCAACTGCTTTTATTCTTATTTTCCTGTCATTGAGATATGAAGAAATCAAAGGAACAAAAGACGTTAGTCCATAGCAAGGGAGTTTGGACAGCAGGGAACAGTGCCATATTCTGTCGAAAGCTTTAGAAATATCAAGAGCTACTGCATGAGTTTCTCAATGTAGATCAATTGATTGATGGATGGTGTGAGTTAGGAGACTGAGTATGTCAATGGTGGATCTTTCGTGGCGAAAACCATATTGTCTATCACTAATTATGTTGCTAGATTCAAGATGTTCAACAATGTGCTTATTAATTAAAGTTTCAAATACCTTACCAAGAGAAGATGTGACAGCTATTGGTCTGTAATCAGAGGGGTCAGAGGAACTTCCTTTCTTCGGAAATGGGTGGATATTGGCTTCTTTCTATGAATTTGGGAATAGAGAAGTAAATATGCATAGTTTGAATAATTTAGCCAGAACAGAGGCAAGTTCAGGGGAACACTTTTTCAAAACAATTGGCGGAATTCCATCTGGGCCTGGAGCTCTGTTGGTAGGTAAATTGTCTAGGATGGATCTTGTCTGTATTTTACGTAGGGCAATTTCGGGAGAGTCATGTTCTAGTACTGGGACATTCTGGCTGCTATGGTAGAGTTTCTGGCTAATGTGCTGGCAATAATATCCGTTTTCCCATGTGGGTCATTTGTAATGTTGCCATCTGAAGATTTTAGTGAGGGAGTGGAAGATGACTTGTTAAAGATATTATTGAAAGAATTAAGAGTTGACCAGACTATTCTGTTGTTATTAGGGTTGTTAAGTAGTTTTGATGCTTGCTTTTGAAGAAAGTTTGATTTAGCTAGATTTATTACACCTTTTGCTTGATTTCTAGCAATTTAAATTGAGAGAGTGATTCAGATGTTTTTGATTTTAAGTAACAGTTATATGCTAATAACTTTTGGGCTGTTGCTCTGGCACAGTTGCCATCAAACCATATTGGAGAGTTTGATCTTTTAGTGAACTGTTGACTTGGTATGAATAAATCCATACCAGCTAGTATTAAGTTGCAAATGTGGGACTGGGTAGAACTGGGATCACTAGAGAAGAAAGACTGCCATGGAATCTCAGCAAGATAATTTCTAAATCCATCCCAGTTTGCCATATCAACATGCCATCGGGTCACCCTGACAGGTTCGGAACGGGGAGGTGTGGGGGAGTTAACTAGTGAGGCTTTGATGAGATTGTGGTCAGAGGATCCAAGTGGTGACAGTACCTCTGTCCTGTATTGATCTGGATTATTTGTCAAGAATAAATCCAAGAGATGGGCATGGTCAGGATCATCAGGTATTCTGGTTGATTGTTTTACCAGCTGGGTGAGATTAAACAATTCTGCAAACAGCTCGCCCTCTAGACCAGCGTCGTCAGTCCTGGCAGAATGCAATAACCATTCAACATTATGTATGTTAAAATCGCCCAAAATGGTAATTTCGGTGCTAAGGGCAAGGTTAAGATTACTGAACTGTGTGTATATGGAATCAAATACACTGGGTTCCAAAGAAGCAGAGGGGGAGCAATAGACTACACAGATGTATTTGGTAATACTGTATTTTGACAATTTAGTTTATACAATGAGTAATCAAAACTGGATGAAGTTTAAAATAGTATGAACTGCATATTGGGATTTGATATAACAACAGGTGCCGCCCTTGTTACAGAAGTTTGTAAGGAGATGGTAACCGGGAAAACAAAATGGGAATATATCAGTAGAGGGTGAGATTTGTGGTTCTGTGAGGAATAGGGCCAAAGAGGATATGGACTGTAGGAAAAAATGAACTGAGTTTAAAAATGTGGTAAGGCCATGGATGTTCGTGAAGAAATAGGCCGCACTTTCACTTCTTTGCTGACGAGCATTACCAGAAATAGCAACAGTGGCTGCCGGCACAGTCGTTTGATGGCAACCGGGAGGACCCTGTGCCGCCAGCTCTACCCTGCCAGTGGTGGCAATCCGAGGTACCACCTCATTTGATAGTAACATTGCAACGGCCATTACTAAAGAGAGTGAATAGAAGGTGTGATATGTTACGTGCATGTAGTGTGGTGTAGACAGTTGATGGTAGAAGTATTAAGAGAGCATGCTTACCTACTCTGTGTAAGTGAATGCACTGAAAATGTTCAGCAAAGGAGGATGGTCAGGATCAAGTCCTGAGGGCTGGTGAACCAGGAGCTCCAACTCTCCTTATCGCCAGCTTGCCATCCATCTCGGGAGAACTGCCCTGTTCGGCTGATGCTACAGTCTGCTCCTCTAGAGTGAGAAATGTTATATGTCAAAATGTAAAGGAGTCAGATGCAGCAAATGCCCAGGATAGAATCAAACATGACAAAGACTTTTAGGTGAATTTAGTTAGAGACTATGGGCCTTAATGTACTGAATCTGGAGGAAAAGATTTTATCTACTTTCAGACTGGGGAAAAAAGGGTCCGTTGTTGGTCCAAGGCTACTAAAGGTGTGTTTTGATCAGGAGAGTGTCGCAAACAAAG
Source organism: Coenobita brevimanus (assembly GCF_032717465.1). Classification (NCBI taxonomy): domain Eukaryota; kingdom Metazoa; phylum Arthropoda; class Malacostraca; order Decapoda; family Coenobitidae; genus Coenobita; species Coenobita brevimanus. Next base: position 8,890,560 of record NC_136997.1, read on the forward strand.
TGATTCGTTTGGCACCAAAATTGGATTTATCTGGTGATGATGATATCAAGAAAATTAAAGTGTTCAGAGATCTGTGTCAAGAAGATAGGGACAAGAGGCGTAAATTGGTGGACGAAGTTAAAAGCAGAAATGATGATTAGAGGAAGGACAAAGTAAGTGATTTCAAATGGATAATTCGTGGTGAGAAAGTAGTGAAAATAAATGTCAACCCAGCAGGGAGAAACCAAAATTGTTAAAATGCTCGCACCACGGTCAGTGTCACAGAACCAACTAAATTTAAGTGTGTATTTCCTAATGTTGATGGTATTGTAAATAATGTGACAGAGTTTCAGAACCTTGTGAACAATTTGAATCCTTCTGTTGTTTGTTTAAATGAAACAAAACTAAATGATCAAATAAACTCCACAGAGATTTTTTTATGCAAATCAATTCATTGTATACCGCAAAGAGAGGAGTATACAAAATGCACCTGGTGGTGGGGTAGCTGTACTTCTGAGAAAAGGTTTATTGTCCTCGGACACTAGTGTTTTTAAAAAGGGCACGCCTATGGTGATGCAACGTGGTGCGAGGTGTTTTTGCAAGGAAGAATTCTGTTAGATACAATTTACCGCCCTCCTGCTCAAACAAGAGAAAAAATTATCTTCCGTGTGACCTAGATTAAATGGTGAATATAATTAGGAGGCCTAAGTTTTGTTCTGTGGAGACTTTAATTTTGGTTATGTGTGTTGGGAATCAAATACTTTTATGAGCAATGGTCAACATGTGATCGATGCACGTAAGTTCCTGGACACTATAAATGACTGTTTTTTGTACTAACATGTACCTGGACATACACATATAGATGGGATTAACCCTACTAGGCTTGATCTGGTTTTCTCTAGAAGCATTCAAGATGTTGAAAATATCAGTTTACATTCCCCATAAGGGAAAAGCCATCATGCAGTTATTTCTTTTGACTTTGTTGTAGATAGTGGTTCTGTACAATTAAGTGACAATGATTCTTACAAATACTGTTTTCATAAACGAAATTATGAAGACATCAGGTTAAAGTTGTCAGAGGTAGACTGGCAAGAGAGTTTTGCTGACAGAATAACTAATGAAATGAATGAAACGCTTGTGAGGATCTTGAATGATTTAATTAAGAACTTTGTGCCCAAGATATATTGTGGGACTAAGAAACTTAAACCAAAGTGGATTACTAATCTAGTGAAAAATCAAATAGATGCCAAAAGAAAAAGCATGGAAAAGACTTAGAGTAGGGAAGACACACGAAAGAGTGAAGAAGTATGGACAAGAGATGAACAAAACAGTAAGTGCCGTAAGGAGAGCTAAGAAGGTCTTTTGTAAGAGGCTGTGTGAAGACATCAAGGTGAACCCAAAACATTTTTGGAGTGCTTTAGGAAGTAAAACTAATATAAAAGACAATGTTTTCCGAGTAAGGAAAAGTAATGGCAACTTGACCGAGAATGACCATGAGACGGCTAGTGAATTCAATAAAGCATTTCATAGTGTATTTGTTAAAGCGTCTTGGCAGGATATACCAAGTTTTGACATTGCCTACAATGGTCCAAAGATTGAAGACATTAATGTTACTATTGGCATGGTAGAGGATCTTTTGAAAATACTGGATGTTAACAAAGCTCCAGGTGGTATACACCCTAAACTTTTGTCAGTGTCATAAAGAGTTGGCTTTACCAGTTTCAATTATTATAAATAGTTCTATTAACGCAAGTGAGGTACCAGTTCTGTGGAAAACATCTAAAGTGAGCCCTATCTATATCTATCTATCTATAGCCCGACGCCCTAATCCCGCAAAGGGTGGCCGCAGACAAAACGCCTCCAAGTCACTCTGTCACCCACCATTTGACTCCCCTCCCCCCAACTCACCCCCCCCCTCCCTCATATACCTCTCAACTCAATTTACCAAAAAGGTGATAAACTGGATCCACTGAATTATAGACCAGTGGTTTTGACATGTGTGCTCTGTAAAGTATGTGAGATTATGAAAAGGTGTAAGTTGGTAAAGATCTTAGAAGACATTTATCTAATGAGCGACAAACAGCACAGTTTTAGACAAAGAAGAAATACCTTAACTAACCTTCTGGTCTATATGGAGAGCTTGACAGTTGCAGTGGATCGTCAAACACCAGTAGATGTAAATTATTTAGACTGGAAGAAAGCGTTTGATACAATACCCCATATACGATTATTGACTAAGTTGAAAGCCTTTGGAGTAGAGGGTAAGCTATTAGTGGATAACTGACTTCTTATCTGACAGAGTACAGTTGGTGGAAATTAGAGGAGTGAAGTCAGAGAAGTTGGAAGTAACTTCGGGAGTGCCCCAGGGATCACTGCTTGGCCTGGTTTTAATTTTAGTGTTTATAAATGACTTGGCTGAGGAGTTGGAATGTCCGACTCTTCTGTTTGCTGATGATGCTAAAATTTTTAAGGATATTAACAACTTAGAAGACATCCAATCTATGCAGAGGGACTTGGTGAAACTTCAAGAGTGGAGTAAAAAAATGGTTGCTTGAGTTCAACAGTAGCGTGTGATTATGCACATAGGGCACATAAATCCTGGGCATGTGTACGAATTAAGTGGGGTTGAATTGAAATCATCTGAAGTGGAAAAGGATCTTGGAGTGTTAATATCATCTGACCTTTAGCTGACCCAGCATATTACAAATGTAGCAGCCAAAGCCAACAGGATGGTAGGACTGATCAAACGGAATTTCTCTCATATGTACTTGGACATGTGTAGAACTTTATATTCATCCTTAATGCGACCTCATTTGGAATATGCAGTGCAAAGCTGGTCACCATATTATAAAAAAGACGTTGTCGAATTAGAGAAAGTACAGCATAGAATGACCAAGCTTGTACCTGAACTCAAGGACTTGGACTATGAGAAACGATGTGAGGGACTGGGCCTGTTAACGCTGGAACAAAGAAGACGTTGAGGAGATTTAATTGAAACTTATAAAATCCTGAAAGGGATAGAGGATGTTGATTATAGTGCTTTCTTTGAATGCAGTGAAAGCAGTACCAGGTCGAACACCTGCAACTTAAAAAAAAAAAAGGACATTGGAGGACATCAACTAGGGCAAATTCTTTTAGTGTGAGAGTTGTTAATGATTGGAACTCCCTTCCTGAAGAGGTAGCCACTGCTTCTACTATTGGTGTATTCAAAGCTAAGTTAGACAGGTGGAAACCAGCACCCGAACCTGAATCTACTTAACAATGTATGTAATGTGAAATATTACTTTTAATGGAGGAGGAGTAAGGAGTTTTGTTCGACATTATGTGATCCTGTATGATGAAGTCCACATTCAAAGAATGGTCGATAGATGGGAGCCCTCAAAGAAACTTAAGTCTCTTAACCTCCCATGTACTTGAACTAAGAAAGTTTGAATGCTATTCTCATATTAGCAAGCAATGTATGTTCCCTACCTTCTCACTGATGTGATCATCTGAAGATAGTCTGTTATGGATAATTACTCTTAGGTCCTTCTTTTCTGATATGTGTAGGGTTGATCTTCCTAACTTACAAACCCAATCTGGTCTTTTCTCACTGTTACCAAACTTAATTACAAGACACCTATCCACATTAAAGTCCATTTGCCATTTATTGATCCATTCATGAAGCTTGTTCAATTCCTCTTGCAGCTCTTTGCAAGAATCTATGTTAGTAACTTTCCTTTGAAATTTTTGCATCATCCGCAAACATATATACAGTAGATAGCCTCCATTTCCAATGTTACTATGTCATTTATATATAAAAAAATCGTAATTGGTGCCAGCACTGAGCCCTGTGGCACTCCGCTGGTAACTTCATGATGAGTAATTTCCTCTTAATGCTGTTCTCATTTCCCTTTTTCTAAGAAGATCATGCATCCAAGAATACAGATCCTTGGATACCTTCGTGATGGTACGGTTCCATAAAAGTCTTTGGTGCGGTACTCTGTCAAATGCTTTCTTAAAATCTAAATAGATACTGTCCACCCATCCTTCTCATTTCTGTAATGTTTCTGTAATTCTATCATAATAGCTTAACAGAGTAGTAACATGATTTTCCCTTCCTAAAACCGAACTGCCTCTCTGTTATCATACTGTGTTCTTCTAGATGTTTTACCCAAACTTTCCTTATCAGCTTTTCTAGTATCTTACAACACTGGTCAGTGATACTGATCGGTAGTTGAGTGGATTTTGTCTATTCTCTTTCTTGAATAGGAGAACAATGTTTGCATTCTTTCAAATATCAATTAGTTTACCTTGACCTAGGATTCCTTAAATATCAAATACAATGGTCTGCTTAGCTTCTCTGCACATTCGTGTACCACCCAACCTGAAATTCCGTCAGGACCATTTGCTTTTTGTCTGTCCAATTTACATAACTCTTCCTGTACTTCTTTTTCTGATATTCCCTACGTGTCAAGTGGGGTTGGTGGAGGATTAGTGCCCCTCCCTGTAAAACAATTAACTCTAAGCCCTTGACCACCCCGTTTGGGATACATGGCGTCTGGCAATGGATGGATGGATGGTATATCTAGTAGTACATGTGGGCATGCATATTCTATATCATCTCTCTTGAAATTTCTTTCTTTTGTAAAAACTGATTGAGAGTTTTTATTTATTCCTTCACAAATATCTTCGTCTTATGTATAGATGGTCCCCTCATCCGTAATGGACTGTATTTTATCTTTAACTTTTCTTTTACTTCGGATGTAACTGTAAAAAAGCTTAGGTTAATCAATGCTTTTATTTACAATGTCCTCCTCAAATTGTCTCTGGGCCTCCCCCTTTATCTCTGTATTATCATTTCTTGCCTGTTTATAGTTGCTATATGCCCTTTCACTATTGTGTCTTCTGTACCTATTCTGCAGCAAGTCTCTTTTTTTCTTTTGCTTTTTTACACTGTATTAAACCATTTCTTCATTTTCATTTCTGTTGCTTTGTGCTGCGGGATGTAATTTTGGACTCCTGTTCCATAAAGATCACAGAACTTTCTATACATAATGTTTAAATCTTGTCCCCTAAATTCCTTTTCCCAATCTGTTTCTAAGAAGTACTTCTTCAGGTCATGATAATGGCCCTTTTTGTAATTTAGACCCTTTTTGTAACTCTCATTGCTGGTAACGTCATACGCAGTCCAGAAGGCACAATTTAATACTACACTATCGTTTTTGCTGAATGGGGGATGATATATCGTAAATTTCATTTTCTTGCCTGGTATATATAAGATCTAGCACGGATGGATCATCAAGTCCTCTTTTTCTTGTGTTTTCCTTTACATGCTGTGTTAGGAAGAACTCCTGAACGAGATCTAAGAGCTTTTGATCCCACCTGCTTTTATGGCTTTTTGCATCTAGAGTATTCCAAAATATATTTGAATTGGAGTCTCCAGTTAATACACTTCTTTCAGATTTCTTTTCCATTCTATGTAATAATTTTCTTAAACTTTGAATTGTACTTTCTGCCAGGTCTTCATATTCGCCTCTTTCCCAGGTGTTTGCTTTAGGTGGCATGTATAAATTTGCCACAATTAAGATCCCTTCATATGTGTTAATTTCCAATTCAATCATTTATACTTGTGAGGGTATATCTAGTTTTATTTCTTTGACTTGCAGATTTTTCTTTCTTAAGATTATAGTTCCATCTCCCTTTCTTAAATTTCTGTCTCTTCTCCATATATTGTATTCCTTTAATTTTAGGGTATCGTTTCATATCTTTGGAGTTAATTTTGTTTCAGTTAGGCAGATAATGTGTGGTTTCTTTTCTTTGATATAGTCTTCTATAATAATTTAGACACCATTCCATCTACATTTGAGTACATCAGCTAAACCATCTTGTTTACATACTTGCCATGACTTAATTAAGTCTACAATGTTCCTCCTTTCTGTTTCCTGTTGGTTATGTACCACTTTTTTACCTGCAGTCCAATTACTTTGTTTAAAAAGTACTCTTCTCTTCTTCTGATCTTCCCTCGTTCTTTGATTTTGCCTCCTCCCTCTTGTCTTTTAGTATTCCCAATTCCTCTTGAGTTAGGAATCGTTGTATCCATTCGTTTCTAAATTCCTCCTCTTCCATGAGTTTGGTTGCATTTTTTAGTATTGCCTCCACAGTGTTCACACTCTGGAAGGTTACTCTCAAGGGGCCTTGACTTATTCTTCTCATATATCCCTAGCCTTCCATGTTCCTCTATGTCTTTATTGCAGATTTCCTCTTATACTTCCTTCAGCATGCCCATTATATTTGCCATCTCTTTTTGTCCCTTGATTTTTTGTTTCTTCCTCCTCTATACTGGTGATTACTATAGATTTATTGATATCTGCTGAAACTTTGACAAATTTTAAGTTATTCTGGATTATTTTTTTCATTTCCTTTGTAATGCATTTTTCCTTGACTCTTGTTTCTAGGTCTTTCCTTTCTTTCACCAATTCACCATACATAGTTTCTACATCATCTTTATAACTTTGCATCACTTCATTCAGTGGGTTATCTTCTCTTCAATATCATTACAGTATTTTGGTGTATCAGAGTACTTGCTTCCCTAACTCTCTCTGTATCATTTTTGAATTCCTTATAATACTCTTATGGTTGACAACCATACTTGCCATTTCACTAAACTTCCTTTTAAGTGAACCTACCTCAAGTGTTAGCTCATCTATTGTTGTCTGTTTCCTGTTAATTCCTTTACTAATTTTTCATTTTCCTCCTGCATGCGCAATTCCTTCTTAATTCCATCCATTTCACTCTGAAATGCCCTTTCCAATCTTTACACCCTTTCTACTAATTTGTTGAATGTTTCCATTTCGACCAGATCCTGGTAGAAATCATCCTGTTTTCTAACCCTTTCCCTCTTCGCAGTTCCTTCCATATTCACTTCACTTGATATGATGGTCCTTTAGCGTCAATAAGAAAGAAAAGTTTTACTTACAATTATGCATCTTAACTCGCCTGTGGTGCTGTAGTCGAAACAGCTGTGACATGATCAACACTTTCCTGCACTAACCAGTTATGTTCTGTTATTTGGGCAACATTTTGCTTAACTAACCTGACGCGGAAGGATTCCAAGTTTGAGTGGACTGACGAATGCGAGAAAGCTTTTCTGACTCTAAAAGAGAAGCTAATAAGTGCACCAGTGCTAGACAAAGCAGACCAAACCAGGAAATTTGAGGTGCACACAGATGCAAGTGACACTCATATTGGTGGAGCCTTAATGCAGATTCATGATGACAGCCATATAAAACCCATTGGATATTATTCGAAGAAACTGAATGCGACCGAGAGGAAACACTCAGTTACAGATAAAGAAGCCCTGGCTGTAGTTAATTCTTGCAGATTTTTCAATCACTGTCGGTGGTGTAAACCTTTCACCATCGTCACAGATCATCAGCCTTTGATTACCATTTTTAGAAAGAGAACATACTGCCCTCGAATGTCTAGAAACATCTTAGAGATGAGAGACTATATTTATTAGATCAAGTACAAGAAAGGTGCTAAGCACACAGTGCCAGATGCCCTGAGCAGACCAGTAGGAGCTATCACAGACTTGACAGAGAGTGCCTTACAACCAAGTAATGATGTTGGGTATCTGGGATTAACTGCAGAAAGGATTAGAGATGTTCAAGGAGTTGATAACGTGTGGAGCAGTCATAACTTTTCTGAAGGGAGAAGACCTTCCTAAAAGGACCCCAGGAAATATGCCATTTTACTGTTTTGAAATTGTAGATGACATATTGTACTTAAAGAGAGAGGAGATGGGCAAAGTCAGTTCATGCTTGGTAGTCCCTAAGTCACTTGTAGCTATAGTATGTTCAATTGCCCATAATGACTCACACCTAGGAGAGTGTAAGACATTGGCCAAAGCAAAGCAGTATTTCTACTGGCCATCGTTACTGACAGACATTCGAAATTATGTAAAGACATGCAAGTCTTGCCAGTAGTTTAAAAGACATGGAGCAGTAGTTCATCAGTGGAAGGATTTACCGCCAGTAGAAAATAATGGTCAGAGGGTTTCCACAGATTTGATTGATCTGTAATGAAGTAGAGCAGGTTACCGGTACTGTTTAACTGTCATTGATCATTTCTCTATGTTTCTGAGGATTTGTCCATTACGAAACAAGATTTCAAGGGCTGTTGCTGAGGAATTCAAGATGGATATATGTCGTTTCGATAAACCTGACTTGGTCATAACAGACAATGGAGAATTTTCTGGATCTGAATTCAGAGACTTTTGTAGGAAAGCTAACATCAAACACGGACTTACTATCCCTTACTATCCTCAGGGTAACTCAGTCACAGAAAGAGCTCACCGAACATTGAAGACCATGCTTGCTATTTTAAGTCAAGAGCATCCAATCACTTGGCCAAATCATATCCAGGAAACAGAGAAGGTTTTCAATGAAGCAGTCCATAAAACCTTGGAAACTTCTTCATTCTTTGCATTGTATGGTAGACATCCAAGTAGAGCAGTAGGCCAGTTAACATTACCACCGGATGAAGATGTAGATGATAGTGACAGGTTAAATGTGAAAAACTTACTTAAAGAGACCCTGAAGAGAAACAGCAAGAAATACATTGATAAAGCTAATATGAACAGGAAGAACACAAGGCTAGAAGTGGGAAATCTAGTGTGGGTGTATGTAGAGGAACCCTGGAACAGCAGTTAAGCTAAATAGAAAGTGGAAAGGGCCATATTATCATCAGTGTAGTAAATGAAGGGCGTGCTTACGAGCTGGAGAACATTAATGGTACAGTGATTGAAAGAGAAGCTGGAAAGTTGAAGAATTACACTGAGAGAGAAGAGATTTTGGAAAAAAAAAAATAAGAAAGATCCTCACTGAGGAAGAGGAGAAGGATTGACAAAGGTTAGAGCCCGGAGGGCTCTTAAAAAGTTTGATGATTACCTGTTAGGATAAGGTGCTCCTAATTTTTTAGTATGGTAGCATGTAAGGTATTATCCAATAATTTTAGTGACAACAATTGGACCTCAGTAGTCAGGGAAAATGTTTCAGTTAAAGTTTAAGAATTGTCAGGGATGTCAGTGAGATTACATTCCATTTTTTGTCAGCTGAGTATTATTCAGTAGCCTACCTGTGATGAGACTAACTCCTGTGGTATGGGTAGGTGTTTGTTGAATTTTGAAGTTGTTATAGAAATGATGTTGATGAGATGATGACCTCCTAAATGATGGATGATGTAGAATAGCGCCATGATAGGAGAGGGCTGTACTTCTTCACGAATGGGCAATGAGGATGTTGGGATTTGACAAAGCGAGGACACCCCTATGGGATAACTGTGTTCAAAGGGTGTTTATTCCTATTCATGTACGGTGCGACTTGTATATATATTTTTTTATTTAGAAGAACAACTGTTTCGATTCTATACCGGTACACAAATTGGTTAGGGACTTAGGATTAGGGCTTTGTGAGGGTAGTATCTACCTGAAGGTCCTCACTCAGAATACTAGGCTGACTGCTGACCAGTCGTAAAGCACTTCGAACATGGGTGTTTCCTATGTAGCGGTATGAGTGTTTGGTTCATAAACTTTTAGTCTGTACTTTGGTTCTCTATTGGAGAAGTTAATATCATCTCTTACAAAATATAGGGCTGGTCACCTTGCAAGCTTTGGATTCTCTGGTCATATCTTAGTTGAGTTCCCCAGTACATGTCTTACAGTATGGTACAAAGTACTGAAGAACAAGATAAACAGTCTGAGGTGTCTTACTCCTCGAGCATGGGAAATGTGTAACATTTCATTATAACAGTATAGGAGAAATAGCCATTCCTTTTTGATCTTTGACATCTAGTGTGATGTTTTTTAAGCAAAGAAGGTAGTGACTGTGTTAATGTCTATATATTATGACTTCTGTTTTGGAGGAATTTCGGTCTTCCCCAACCCCGGAGGGGTATCCAAAGGGTTTTTTCATTGATAATATGACCGAAATCCTTCTGAGAAAACATTGTGTAACTGTTTTCCCTAATTGCTGGTCCCAAATTGATTTCATTAGGAAATAAGTCCAAAGTGCCCATTGTAATCTGCTACTGTAGGGGAGAGGAGAGAATATTTTAGTTGACCCTCTTAACAAGAAGGAGAATGGGTTTGTTTACCTTTTTATCTTAGTAACTAAGAATATTTTCCCACCGTTTGTGATAAAATGTGATCTGACAAATTGCCAAGAGTTACTTACTAAGGAATCTTTACTGTGAAAGAACCATGGCTTTGGTAGTTTTGGGTCTTGGGTTGCCTTGAGCGGCTGTCTTTGTCTGGGAAGCGGTACAGACTGAGTGCTTGGGCTGAGATAGTTTCTTGGAATAATAAAGGTAAGATTAATTGTCAATGGCCAATATTAAAGTTAAATGAACTAATGAGACAGTGTTGTAGGGTATATACTGTCAAAATATTATGCCAGTATCCCAAAACTGGACCAAGCTTTGTTCTTCTCACTCAGGGGTCTTTTGTGATGCAGATGAAGCCCCTAGTTTTATAAGAGAACAAAGACAGGAATCCGTTTATGTAAGTTACAGTATTTATACCAATATCAGTGACTGTATCATTACATAGAAATGTACTTAACTCTGAAATACCTAGTTAAGCTAAGGAGTAAGATAAGAAAACTCATGTTCCTTATTATCCAAAGTAAAGCCAATTTTTGGTTAGACAATAAGTCATATTAAGGATTAAACGTTCCTGAGTTAAGTATTGAATTTACAGGAACGCATTCGAGTGTTGGAGAAGATTTACCGAGATCTGGTCCCCCAGAGTCGTCAGGGACGGTTTCTAGGGAGTGGACAGACTAGTGAACCAGGTCCAAGCAAGGAGGGATAAGTGAATGACTCACGGTGCTGTGATTAAACTCATGGTGCTATATTACGGATTAGTGGATGTTTACTTAGTACTCAGTATATTTTTCTCATTTTCATACTGCACCAATCTAGTATTAATAAGTAATGTAAGTCCTTAATTTGAGTTTCCTGTATAATTGCCTCCTCTTAATGATCATGCACTGCACAATACCCCCTTTTTAACCAGTAAGAGGAATTTTAATAATAAGGGCTAACCTTGGTTGAGGATTTCCTGAAGTCTGAGATAAGAGACTGACGAGAGGGGAATCACGTCAGACACTTTTATATAAGAGAAAGAAGAAGGGAGGACCCTAACAGCAGGGTGATGGGAGACGAGTATTATTAGCTTTTACTGCTGTGGCAGTATATTCATCTTGGTCAGCACATTCTGTGCGCCACCTGAATTTTGCAATGAAAACAGCAGGATATGTTTACGTGGTTATTCTCCATTTTTAGTTGATTCCAATATAGTGATATGCGACTCTTACATTTGTGATGGTTCATTTGTTGATTTAATACATAACCAGATTCATACGATAGTTGCTGGTGAACCTTCTTCCCGAAACCCTTTACCAAGCCACCCAGAGTGGGAGAGCCCACCCCTCCCCCCTCCTCCCTTCACCCCATCTCTAGCCATACCTCCTCCTCACCAACTAGACACCCGATACAGGGTCCAGTTATATGCTGATGCCTATCGCTATTCAACTGATGCATAGGTTCGATAATGCACAGACGCTGAAAGGAAAATTCCATTACTCACTGTCCGTGCCACGTCACTATTACGGGGTCCCAGCACTTCATACTGATACGTGTCCAAAGATCCAAACAATTACAGTGGTGCCACATCGCTGACCATGGATGAAGTTCAGGGAACGCGGGAGTGCGGCCAACTGTACATACAGCAATGCAGAATATGCAGGTATCATCTATTTTTTACGGTTTCTGCGATGGTAATGCCAGTGTTGCAGCCAGTGAATACTGGAGGAGATACTCAGATGCACGTCCAGGTACTGTATTCGAGTTTTCTGTAGTGTCTGTCAGCATCTTTGCGTATTATCCCTGGAATTAACCTGAGGGCAGAATGCATAGACGCACAAGATAAAGTCTGACAGATAATGCATGCCATGCTCAAAAGCCCTATGTAAGTACAAGAAGACGTTCCTCACGTCACCATCAGATGAAAGGAATGGCGCCACGTTTACTTCCAGCAGAAAAATTGAAATAAATTATATTATTACTCCTGACTTAAAGTGACGCTAGTCAGGCTTTACAATAATGTTTCTTCATTGAAAGAGTTCTGGGTGTCGCAATAATGCTGGTAGCAATATCTTACGAACCAAACATTACATAACTGGAAATAACACACCAGCCCCTCCTCCCTCCCTACTCCCTTGCAATCCTTAAAATTTGAAATTTATCCTTAAACACAGTTTATTTGTGCAAAAGAATTGCAGGAATGCATGACGATGTTAAAGAATTAATAGACTACGTAAAGTTTCTTCTTAAAACTCGTTTGTACTGATAGGATATAGGATTTTTATGTACAGTACAGTATAAGCTAATAATATTCGTCTCCCATCACCCTGCGAAGCTCCCACCCGATGGCACATTCAAGCCACAAAACTTTTACATATAAACAGGCAAATGCTGGGTACTGAACTTGGGGCACAGAGAGTATATGCTTATAGATCAAAATATACTCAAAATTACATGATAGATCATTGGTGTAAGTTATTGTTATACGTCATGTTACACACACACACACACACACACACACACACACACACACACACACATTATATATATATATATATATATATATATATATATATATATATATATATATATATATATATATATATATATATATATATATATAGCTACTTTCATCCTTCATAAGTTTCTTCAGTAATTTTCCTTTTATTTTTAAGTTCTTTCTATTCCTCAAACTCTTCATTACACTCTCTGAAAATTTAGGCTACTACTTTTCCTCTTTAGTTCCGTATCTCTTTAGTGTTGTTTTGGTGCATGTCACGTGGATTTTTCGTTCATCTGTTTTCTATTTTCATCTGCATCGTCCACCAGCTGTAAGTAATGTATTATATTTATCCTCTGACTCCCTATCTCCTTGCAGTTCAGTTGATGGTCTGGTGTAGTCATTTTGGAGGTTTGATTTGACCACTAACCAAGGAAACTCACCATAACACTCATTCAAATTTTATGCACCTACGACTTGGTACTCGTGTCGTGGGAGAGACTCAGTTCCTTTAGGTTAAAACAAACCGACAAGTTTTTAAAACGAGAATTTAAACCAGGGAATACTTTCTGGGCAATAATATTCACTGAAGACCACGCAAGAATGGATTTGCTAAAAGATTTTTTTTTTTTTTTTGATGCAGCAAGTTAATGAAATGAGAGTACCGTTAAGTCTTTGTTTTGTTGATTTTGAAAAGGCTTTTGATAGTGTTTCGAGAGAGACTATGGGGAAGATCATGAGACATTATGGAATACCAGAGGAGTTTGTGAGGGTCATTATGAACATGCATGAGGACACATTTTGTAAAGTGATGGTTGATGGTTGTCTGAGTGATTCGTTTGAAGTCAAGTCCGGAGTAATTCAAGGTGGTGTTCTATCGCCTTTACTATTTATATTGGTCATTGATTACATTATGAAACGCGTTGGAACAGAAACCAGTGCAGGTATACTTTGGGGAGAGAACAGGAAACTTTTGGATTTAGATTATGCAGATGATATAGTTTTGATTTGTGATGGGCCAGAAGAGATGCAGAGAGTGTTGGACTGTTTGGTGAGTGAAGGTCGCAAGGTGGGTTTGGTTATTAATTGTGGAAAAACTGAAATAATCAATATGAACATGGAAAATGAGCAGGAATGTGTAATTGGAGGTATGGTTGTAAAGCAAGTTGATAGGTTTAAATATTTAGGTACTTATTTAGCCAAGGATGGTTCTTTGAACTTTGAATTCGAGGAAAGGTTAAAGAAGGCTAATCAGGCAATGGGAATGCTTAAAAATATTTGGAATAATAACAATTTTTCTGTGCATACAAAAATCAAACTTTATAAGGTAATGGTTAGGAGTATCTTAATTTATGGACACGAGTCTTGGTACAGCACAGTGACTATGGAAAATAAATTCTTGGTGTTTGAAAACAAAGCACTTAGAAGAATATTAGGAGTTAAGTGGTGGGAAAGGATACCAAATAGTAGAATTAGAGAAATAACGGGAGTGCAGCCGATCGATGAATATGTTAGATTCTCACGATGGAAGTGGCTAGGACATGTGTATAGGAGACAGGGAATAGTACGAGGTACAGTCGCCAAACGTTCCACCTGGGCCACCCAGCTGCGAGGGGTGGGCCGCGGGTGCTGGCAACAGTGTATGTATTTGTTCGTGTGCACTGTAGATGCTCGAGGAAAAATCGGAGCACCAACTCTTTTCCTTAGTGAACCATAGTCAGAGTCTGAGTTCATCCTATAGATGTCGGGGTTGTGCGGAGTTGGGTGGGGCGTGACAACTGGGAGAATATAGGCTGTCATTAATCATATGAATATTACAATTTAGGTTATTCATGATTATTACAAGGTAGTTTTTGTTAGTTTACAAAAGTAAATTATCTATACAGTATACGGCGATAATGTAAGTGAAACACGAACTCGTCAGTATCATTGGAAATTTACTCTCTTGACTTTTAATATGTGTCTGGGTGGGGAAAACTGTTTCAGGAGTAAGTTGGCGCAGCCAGCTATATGAATCCGAGAGCATGGAAAGTTGTTGTGTGCTATAAGTCTCGGTGACCAGGGCAAAAATCTGTTTGCTTATACTTATAAGGTAATATAATTACAATAATGAAATATAAATATACTATAATAAGTAATACAAGAATATATATTATACAACTCATTTGGCCATTGGCAGTGTAACCTGTGGAGACGGTGGATTCGAAGAGGTGCTTTATGAGGAAGCTGCGCATGTGAAGGCCAAGGCAGGCACTGGTCGCAGGGGGGGATGGCGGGTTGCGTATTTCCCAAGTCTCGCCCGGTACCGCTTACTGCTGGGACAATATGAAGGAGAATAGCGCTTGGGTTATAGCGATAAAACCAGCCATAGGATTAGCTTGGAAATAGTCTCATTCTCTTTTCCACCTCATTTTACATCATCTTCATCTGGGCTAACCTAATCTGGACCTAACCTAACTTAACCGCGCCCTTACCGATATAGTGAGAGACTCGGGAAATATGCTGGCGGGTTACGGTATTATATCACTTACAACTCTTTGACTGCCACTGTTTCTTGTTTATATTTTTCTTAATTAAAATAAAAACATCTTTAGTTATAGTTAACCAGTGATAAAATGACGACACTACAAAGAAAAGGGGCGATGGAGACGTATTTAACCATTAGGGCTTGTAACTATTTACTCTAGCATAATGATAACATATGGATTTAACCAATATTATACACTCATACAATGCGACAATGACACTTTGAGGCTTAAAGAAAACATGAAAATGGCAAATAAATACCAATGGGGGAAAGAAATTTAACGGACTTGACCTAAGAAAGAAGACCGTCCTAGGCCTGGAACTGAGACCCCGTAGGACGCAATGAACAGGCGCGGATCCAGAAAATGGATTTGGGGGGGTGGGGGGGCCCGATGCTAAAATTTCACAGCCTGACATGTCTCAAAACACTGAAAACAACTAACGTGCAGAGACATTGCGAAGGACAGGTGCTCAGGCTCGTAAAGGGCACTAGTTTCTACTATATGCTCGCATGTGCGTGCGTGTGTGTCTGTGAAAAAGTTCTACGAATAATTAAGAGCCTTAGAGAAAATATCTATTCTTACTGAGGTTATGAGGGTGAAATATTGTTTGATAATCTATGCCATCAAGCTGCCCTCAGGGAAATCGTACTATATAATAAATTTCATATTTGAATTCAGCGTGAAATTCTGCATCAGAAAAACTGCACAAAACTTCGATCCCAGACAAAAAGTAAAAATCGAGATCTGGACCATGATGTATTATCTCAAAAACTTCAAGTTCGATATTGACCAAATTTTGGTATATTGTAGAGCTCATCGATATATACCCACAAAAAAACAAAAAACAAAAACAAAAGGCGATTGGATACTCACATATTAAGGGCTTCAAACCAGCTCTCACAGTTCTAGATTGTGGTCTTGGAAGGCTGAAAAAAACGGACTTTCGAGAAAAAATACGATAACTTCTAACGGCACCTCGTAAGAAAAAAAAAAAAAAAATTGCATTTTTGTAATCTGCGTCAAACTTCATATCAAATGAGCACTAAATATTAAAAATAAGAAACACTTGAAAAGTTCGCAACTTTCGTATATACTGAGGAGATGCAGGTAAAACAATGGAGGGATAGCGTGGAGAAATATATGACATGGGATATGTTGGCAATTTGTTTGGGGTATACTCTTATAGGAGTGAGGAGTCAGGGTTTTAAACATGCTCTTACATTACAATTAGGCTGCAAATAATGCAGACACATTGCAAACATATTCTAACATCGGAAAATGCTTGCAAACATGCTCTAACATTACAAATAGGTTGCAATCCATTGCAAGCACATTGCAAACATGTTCTATAACAATGGAAACCGCTAGTAAATATGCTCTAACACTACAAACAGGCTTCAAACCATTGCGAGCACGATGCAAATATGTTCCAGCACAGGAAAAAGTTTGTTAACATTTTCTAACTCTACAAACAGGCTGCAAACATTTATTGTTTTAAGAGGGGCACTTTTGGAGCACAGGGCAAAGGGGCAGGTGCTCGAGCACTCCCAACACCCTCCCTCTGCACGTGCCTCCTGAAAACCAGAGAGAGAGAGAGAGAGAGAGAGAGACTGCAGAGTAGCATGGCAAAAATAGGCAAATGTCGTGAGATGATGGTAATTTTTTTCTCTCTCGCTGCGGCTGCGGCTGCGGCTGCTGCTGCTGCTGCTGCTTCCTCAAACCAACGTGGCGCGTCACTCAAGTGCCACAATGTAACCACACACACTGCACATTTTTGGGGGGCCCGGTGTGAGATAGTATTGTGACCCCCATAGATTATTGACCCCAGTGGCAGAATACTATAGTAGAAAAGTGACCCCCCCCCCCATAGATTATTGACTCCCAACTGAAAGGAGTGCACTAATCAATGGTTGGTCTTTGCATGGCAGTGTGTTTATGAACCTAACCTAACGAATCCTAACCTAACCTAACCTAACGAATCCTAACCTAACCTAACCTAACCTAACCTACTCACAAAATCCCTAAGTACTACAATACAAAATTTGAAAAAAGGTGGTCATGATTCTATAGAAGGGGTCACTTTCCTATGGGTATAATCCCATAGAAAAGTGACCCCGGGGTCAGATTTCAACATAGTAATCTGAACCCGGGATCACTTTTCTAGGGGGCCAATATTATATATGACACCGGGCCCCCTCCTCCCCCCCCCCTGGATCAGCCCCTGTCAATGAAGCATGGAACTGACAAAAGAATACAAGCGAAAGGAGAGCAGAAATTCAACTAGCCTACACTCGTTAGATATTGAACATCCGGTTGGCATAAGATAAGAATCACAGAAGATGCGTGTTAGAAAACAGGACATTTACTAAGGAATGGAAAGTAAACCACCGATTTCATATCACTAAGGGAACCCCCTGGTGAAATGATGTGGTATTCGAAACCTATACGGTAACACGCCGTCAACCCACTCAAGCAGCAGTGCGTTAGTGTCCTCTGCCGCCAAGGACACAATTAACTGAGGAGATCCGAGTGGGATGACATTGGCTTAGTTAGATAAGGGATGAAAGCAGGTGTGGGACAAGAAAATCACATAACGTGTGATATGAAACACACGATGGGGAAATACCCGACGGGCACACACTGTTACCAATTTGGAAGGGTGGCGTGCATTTTGCAGTCTGGTCCAAAGAAGAGGTGCACATGCTTTTGGCCAAAGGCTGCTGGGGACTGGTTGATCTGGCATCACTGGTAAAAATCTAGAGGTTTTCATCAGTGGCTAGTGCCCGTAGGGCAATTTGCCCGTCGTGTGGAAGGGGCCTAAAGAGATCCGTGTTTATTAAGAACAGGAAGGCCAGCCAAACGGCTTTGCGCTATTGATCTTTGTTTCGTTTAGCCCTCAGGGTCTGAGACCAAATGGAAAAATACAAAAAAAACAAAGAAATAGATTAGACAATAGACTGGCTGCAGGTCGTGGGCAAGTTTCATAAATCAATAGTTTTTCACTGACAATCTTCAGAATATAATTAGTTTTTCTCTCAGACTTACCCGGTGCCATTTATTAAAAATATATATTCAAATTTTGTGAAACCATCAATCATCGGCAACATGCTTTATATATATATATATATATATATATATATATATATATATATATATATATATAGAGTCAACTCGATGACGTCATAGCATATTGCACGGGCGATCGGCCTGATGATGTCACAGATATGATGGCATTCACCTCTTGATACAGGGCTTAATCTTTTATTTTTACTTTGTTATGTTACATGAATATCATCATGGGATAATTTAGCACTTTCTTCATTCAAATGAAAAATAAAATTGACCAAAATTTCGACCTGCAACCAGTGAGAGGAGAAACAGGAAGAAAGAAGGATTTTGGAAGTAGGAAGAGTTGGAAAAACTTTGAGGTAAATAGTTCGTGTAAAAAAGGGCTTCACTATCCTTAAGTGGAACTGCTTTCGTCACTGCAGGCAATAAGCCTAGGCGAGGATATCATCATTACAGCACACCTGCCCATTCATTTGCAAAGAGTGACTGAATTCCTTATTACAAGAAGAACTGTATGTGAGCGGTATACTGCATATGTTTGAAGTCATTCATTTAAGTGTCCATCGATTAATCACCGAACAACACCAACACCATTTCAAGCCATAGAAGGATAACATCACCTCTCCATCACAATAAACAACAGCTTCCCCTTACTGTTAACCACAATTACGATTGATATTATGGAATAAGTTATGGACTTTTATTGTTAAGGACACGATTAACAATGAGATGCATATAATACATTAATAAATGTATTTAAATAACACACGTTTGTTCTCGGGCCTTCTTAAACCTACAACAAACAAAAGCACATGTAATAAAGGTAAAAACAAAAATGCATATTTACAATAAGGATGACTACCAAGACCCCACATAGCCTATTTCATTACCTCATCACCTGTCCTAATACTGTGTCCAGCCGCCTTCTTTTTCTATCACTGCCCGCATCCTGTCAGGCATGGAGGCAACATGGTTCCGAACGATCATTGGCTTGTTCCGCAGCATTTCCCACTGAGCATGTGTGTGCGCCATTAGAGCGTCCTGTGTCCTCTCCACCTCTGGCTCCCAAGTATTTACCATATTGGCCCAGATGTTTTCTATTGGGTTCATGTCCGCCCCCTTAGCTGGCCAGACTAATAGGTGGAGGTCCTGTCTACCTCGGAACCATTCACGAACAATGCCCGCTGTATGAACGGGACAGCGGTCATGAACGAAAATGCTCGGGCCAGGAGGAAATGGATAGTTTCGCTGCTGCAAAGATGGAAGGAAGAAATTCTCCAAAATGTCAATATATTTGGCAGCAGTGAATCTCCCATCGATCTGGACGATGTCACCCATACCGTGGATACAAAACCAGCCCCACACGTTCACGGTGACGTGTCCATTCCTGGCCTCTTCATAGATGTTGACCCGATCGTATCTGCTGCAAAAAGAATATAACATTAGTGCTTAGTTATAATTTAATCTGTCTGTGTTAGTTTTCTTTGTGATAATATAGATTTAAAACTCCTGTAGGTTCTGTGAGTGGTAAAATACAGAAAGTTCTTCGTGTGCTTTTTCTCTGGCAATGGATTACCCATATCTTCCTCGCGGAACGTGACACGGACCATTAGTAGCTCTCTCTCTCTCTCTCTCTCTCTCTCTCTCTCTCTCTCTCTCTCTCTCATAGAATGACGTCACAGACTGACGCTTTGATTCATATCAGTTTTGAGGGAGTAAGCCTTTGTAAAACATTTTTGGCAAAAGGTGTTTTTGCTAACAAGGAACAGCTCAGAAAATTAATTGAATGTTAGTGCATTTCAGTGGAATAATACTGAAGTCATTTGCCACTTTGCTCAAGAATAATAATCTGCTTGCCAAGTTCACTTACGCTAGTCTCATGTTCAATTACGCTGAACCATGCAGTTTTAAAGTGAATTCTTGTTAACGCAAAATGAAAGTTTATACTCCTCGTTTCATTCCTATTTCTTACCTTGTGGTAACAGGCCTCCAGTTGTGAATTGTTCCATGGTTGGTGCTGTTAAAAGTTTTCTCGTCACAGAATATAACTCTGGACCAGAAATCCAAATTCTCTGCCACATTTTGACGGGCGAAGGCTAGTCTTCCTGCTCTGTGTTGGTCGTTTAAACGCTCCTTTTTGGCAGGAATTCGGTGACGGATACCAGCCTCCTTCAGACGTTTCCGCATCGTTTGCGGAGTCACATTTAGGTGCAGACGCTCAGTAATAGCCACAGCGTTCGTAAATGGGTCCTCCAGCACCGCTCGTCGGATGTTTGCCTCATCTTCACGGGAGGTTAATCGTGGCCGGGGTCTTCTCTCTGAAAGAATATGCCATCATATATTACCTCTACCAAGTAAAATATTATAAGAGAAGTTTTATTTTTTCATCCGTCTATCTGAGAGACACGAACTATACGATATTGCTCTGAAATTAGTGTCCAGTTAATGTATTAATTTAAAGAGGTCGGACTAGCATCAGCCACTAGTGTCCAGTTAATGTATTAATTTAAAGAGGTAGAACTAGCATCAGCCACTGAAGGACTTTTTTTTCATAAAAGATGCCGTTTCTCATTAACTCTGGGATGGCTTAACAAGCTAAAAGGAAAGACAGTTTGAGTCAGAAAGTGTCCTCAATACGGATCTCTCTTTCCATACATTTTTTAGCCCCCAACTTTTTTGCTCCTTCTCCTTCCTGAGCTTATCTCCTTATCCTGATTATCATCAGACTTTACTTCCACGCTTCGGTATCTAAATGCGGTCAGATTCCTCCAACACTTCTCCATTCATGGATATCTGAAGATTTCTCAGTTCCCCTCCACTACTACACTTCATCACGTGCTCTTGCTCGCATTTCCCTTATTTACCTCCTCTTGCACACTCTAAAATTCTGTTACCAGTCTCTCTTACTTCTTTTCTGTGTCTGCCACCAATGCTGTATCATTTGCAAACAATAATTGGCTCACTTCCCACCTGTTACCACTCTTACTACGTAACTCTGCTTCTGGTCCCATTGTTCTCGCTACGAAGTACCTCTTCTCTCAACTTCATCCATGAACATATTAAACAGCCATGGTGATGTCATGGAACCCTGCCTCAAACCTATTTTTTTTCATTAAACCAATCATTCACTTTTCTTCCTGTCGACTCTAACACATGCTTTGCTGTCTCTATAGAAGGTCTAGACTTTATAGCACGTAAAATATATTATGCAACTAACATAGTTTAATGCACTAAAGAAACACCATTCTACTCACCAAGATCATTCAAATTTCCAGTTTCCTCGTTTCTGTGTATCCATTTCTGTACCGTGGTGCGGGACACTGCAAGCTTCTGTGCTATCACCCGAGATGAGAGACCGACCTCGTGGAGGGCGATGATCTGTGCTCGTTTTGCAAGTGCAGTTTGCTGACGGTTCATTGTGAGGCCTGAAGGGTACTGACGACCGAAAATTCTGGGTGGATAGACATCACCTTGGTCGACTCTTGATTGGCTGACTATAGTTCATTTAGTCCGAGTGAATTCTGTTCGATCTTTCTCACTGTAAATTTGTTGGCTCCTCATGATAAAAATTGATTAGGTAAATAAATGAATAAATGTATAACGGTCTCAAAGTCATATGTGATTGATGACATTTTCAAATAAAAATTACAACTATACGATACGAGACCCGCAGAGGGTGGCAGCTGGGGAAAAACTCTACTCAAGATATTGTGTTATGCCTAAACGACGCATTTTCTACCTCCAATATCTTCAATTCCTACCAATATTAATGCATCCGATATTGTTTTATTATTGCACCCAAGCGTCAGACCATAACACAAACAAAACATAAAAGGAGGAAAAATGTCCAGGAAACACAAACGACCACTGCTATAAGTCTGAAATGATATTAGTAAGATTATTAATACGTTATGGTTTAATGACTTTCCTTATCTAATCCTGTAATGATTAATGTCATCAGCTAATCCTGTAGCCACAGTTATTAACTTACCTTATCTAATCGTGTCTCAGATCAACAATGGTATTTCGTTATTAGGTTTAAAAGCGAAGGCCCATGACTGCCGATATGTAAAAGGAACTTCAGACCCTGGGTTCTGTTTTCGCAAATAATTGTCTGGTGAATATTAGGGGAATTGAACCAACGTGTGGCTAGGTTCATACTTCTATATCATAATTATTGTGTCTCTGTTTATCCTATTAATCAAAGACGATACATCTTTATAAAATTAAAGTAAACAGAAGTTGGGCTATAATGTCGATAACTGTCCTGTTTTCGAGGCCTGAAAGAACATATTTCAGTATGTTTTGCTTGGTTAAATTTTTATATGAATAATTACAGTAGTAGCATACTTTTCTCATCAAAATTATGGAACTTGGCAGGTCTTTAGGTCAGTCTCCTTTCGCTGTCATATTCATTATTCTAGAGGAAGAAATAACACCACACTTACTGAGCATTTGTAATATATATATTGTTAGCATCATACTATTGGAAACAGAAAAACATTACCCATGTTATGATACAAGACATTAGACTTAATACTTTTGGTTACTAGACAGTAAGTCAAGCCGATAATATAAAGATTATCATCCAAGTAGTGCCGCATTACCTCTTTACACGATGTAGTACTGTAAACATCTAATAACTGTGGACGCACTAGTTTTAAAAGCTTTTGTTACGAGTATATTCATTGTAAGACAATACTTCATCACGGAATAGCTACCGATATCCATAACTACTGTTATGGAGATAGACATAGCCCATTACTATTATAATGGTAATAGACTTAATCACCCTCAAAGCATGCTAATAATTCGTCTCCATTCTGTTAACCAGATTGGTGAAGCGAAGGGAACCCTTGTTGGAGCTGTTTATAATATAACGTTTACTGACAACACTATGAAGTCATAACTCCGCCATCTATGGGATGAACTCAAGACTATGACTGAGGTTCAGTACGGAAGAGAGTTGAGGATACGAACTTCCATAGAGCATGTACACACGAACAAACACATACACTGTTGCCAGCACCCGCTGCCCACCCCTCGCAGCTGGGTGGCCCAGGTGGAACGTTTGGCGACTGTACACCAGGGTGGGTGGCACTTGGTAGGAGAGGTAGAGGAAGGCCAAAAGAGAAGTGGGTGAGGACAATGAGACGGGAAGCTGGAGATGAGTGTTGGGGAGATCTTGAGGAGTTAGCACAAGATAGGATGTGGTGGTGTGAGTTCATCGAGGCCCTATGCATCCCCGAGGGTGCCACAGGAAATGATTGATTGATTGATTGACTTAGGACTGTTAGCAAATACAAAGAGGTGTTATGGGAAATAGCAACAATATTTACTTTTTTTTTTTTTAGGTTCTTTACACTCAGTACAAGCCCCAACGCTCTGGGGAACACTGTCCCTGAAGGCCAAGAAGGGGAGGGTGCATGAGAAAAAAAAAAAAAAAAAAACGGTATCATAGGGCATAGAAAGTATAGAAGCAATAATCATTACAAGCACAATACTGAACAGACATACAATGATACGTACATGGTACAAAGTTCTTACAGTTATTATCATTACAAGTTCTGAGATGAGTAAAGTGGTACAGTTGGAGAAATTTCCGCACGGGACACCGCTTCGAAGGCAGCAGGAGAGACATAATTTGATCTGGTAACAGTGTCTGGGGTAAACGAGGGGTGGGACGTGCGGGGTAGGTGAGGGATTGGGGGGTAGTGGGGGT
Organism: Coenobita brevimanus; assembly: GCF_032717465.1. Taxonomy (NCBI): domain Eukaryota; kingdom Metazoa; phylum Arthropoda; class Malacostraca; order Decapoda; family Coenobitidae; genus Coenobita; species Coenobita brevimanus. The sequence continues at coordinate 8,914,483 of NC_136997.1, forward strand.
AGCTGTGTGGTGGGAAAGGTGAGACGTGAGGGATGGGGGTGTAGTGGGAGTAGCTGTGTGTTGGGAGGGATGGGAGTGGGGGTAGCGTAGTGTTGTAGAGAGGCTTAGTAGCCATTTAATGTCGTAAAATAATTTGCTTTGATTTTAAATTAATCTGTTTTTATGATAGGGGAACACACGAAGCAGCAACAAGCTGTAGTGATGGTTCACGGCATGATGAAAAATGGTCAGTTCAGTGATTATACAGGGCTGATATAAACACACAGACATCACCAATACGTAACCTTATATAATGACTCGCCCCCTTTCGGTATCTATAACATCCCTATTGTAACACAGACGTTTACTTCAGATACGTCACAGAAAAGTTACTCATACATTCTTAATTGTAACGTGGAAATGTAGTGTATGAAAAATAAAGTATATACAATCTTCCATTTCTTCGATGTCAGTCAACCATTAGTATTTTTTACCCCCAAAGGCATTAAAGGATATCAGATTATGAGACACATGCTTCTTTGTTAGCTGTCACACTGAATTTGATATATTTCCTAAAGCGTAAGCACATGTTGGCTGCTTGTCATAAACTAATTTCAGAATAAACCAGACCTAGACCTTTTCAGGTCAATCAATAGCGTTTGCGTGTGTGTGTGTTGTGCAGTGTATAATACTGGGTCTCTTGCTGTCTATCTCCCTCAGTTTATCTCACAGAGACTCATAAGTAGGCTTAGAATAAACATGCATATGCATATGTACATATGCAAATGCATATTCTAGCCACTTATGAGCGTAAGTGCATATTCCGATTTTTTGTTTATTTCTACGGCATATTTGAAATTTTCTGGGTATTATAACATCTTCAACCTGTAATAATATTAAAAGTCATAATACCTATCAGATAAGAGTGAATTATTTACTGCTAAATTGGCTGTGGTTGGAAAGGTCGTGACATGATGGTCAGTAGACAGCAGCTGAATGAGATGGATTCGTGCATCACCACTTGACTCACCAGAGTCTGAGAGACGCATGCATGGCCTGTGACATATATATATATATATATATATATATATATATATATATATATATATATATATATATATATATATATATATATATATATATATATATATATAATATATATATATATATATACATAAATATATATATTTATATATATATAAATATATATATCGATATATAGATATAAAGCTATATATATATATATATATATATATATATATATATATATATATATATATATATAATCGTTGCCTTAGTCCCTGGTGGGGTCGGCCGCTCTTATAAGTCGTCGTCAGTAACTTTGGTCTGCACCGTCCTCTTCCACCAGGCCTAACTGCCTTAATTCTTTCTCAGTTCCATCTCTCTACCTAATCCTTTGTCTTCACCTCGTTTTTCTCCCTTCCACCAGACTCCTCCATGCCATCATCAGAGGATCAACTTCCTCCATCCTGGTCACATGCCCATACCACCTCAAACATGCCTCTCTTGCCTTCTCCACACTTGATACAACTCCTGCCTCTATTCTGATGTCATCATTCCTCCTCCTTTCTCTCAGTGACACTCCCATCAGCCATCGTAGCATCCTCATCTCTCTCCTCTCCAGCTGTTTCTCTTCATTCTTCCTCAACTTCCAGGCTTCTGCGCCATACAACAATGTAATAGCAGTTTCTGGAAGATTACTTCAGGTCATTCCTCCATCAACCTCACACACCCCAGAAGAGGACGCATTCCACAGTTTGGAAAGCACTTGTTTACAAGAACACTGCCAACCGAGTGCTCACCCAACATAGTCATTGATATTGACACATTCTATCAGTCACGTTTTTTGCTCTTGGTTCAGTTAATATTTTTTTATCCAGACAGATGTTAGAACGCCTAGTACTAGACTGATGCATGAAGTTCATCAGAATCTCAGTAGAATAGAAGATATGGGTTGAGAAACACTTTTTGTTTAAATGTAATGGGAGAAATAAGTCCTTCCTTCGACCTAATTCTCAAAAACAATTATTATTCAGCTATATTCTCCTCAACTGAGTTGCATGAGACAATTAGTGTGTGATATTATCTCTAGTCTGTGTGGAAGGAGTGGGCGGAGAGGAGAACTGCCTGCCAAAATTTAATGCGTTAGGATGAGTGTTTTTAATTCAACGAGTGGGTCAGGATATCGTGATTGGCGTGATCGTCAGCTCATTAACCTCCAGGAAGAGAGATGAGAGCTCATACAGTCCGATCTAGGGCGAGGCTGTGCCCTTCACACACGCACACAACCATTCCCTCCCTCAAGAGGAACAGTACCCTCCCACTTCGTGAAACTTTTCGCACCCGATCCTGCTTGAACCCCCGTCTCACTAGATGGCAGACTAAAGCATTACCACTACGCCAGTTGTGTGTGTGTGTGTGTGGAGGCTGGTTAGAACACTTGTGTGTACGGGGCGACGGCTACTGGTGGCACATTTGTAGATATTGCATTACGAAAATTTCGAAAACGTTAGGTGCATGCACAATATGTAGCAATGCAAGTCCTACATATTGCTGGTAATTTTGTGTGAGTGTCGTGTGTATTTTGTCAAATATATCACCATCTTTAATAGCGACATTATGTCCGTATTCACTTTAGATGACAACTGAAAAATGGACTTATTGTATTTTATTCCTGCTAACCGAAAGATTACCAGTGTGACTGTATATAAGATAATCTACTGCATTTGTCAGAGAGAGAGAGAGAGAGAGAGAGAGAGAGACTATGCACGTTTAATACTCGTATAATCACGCACGTATGCACATATGCATAAAGTTATATAGACCTATTAAGATATGAGGGATTGGCCCTAAGAATGTGTTGACTGGAGTATGCTTAAATTTATAGTTTGGTATGAAGGCCAGGCTCATCCATCCGTAAGGAGGGTAAGTATCTATGCGACTATGAAAGGATAACAAATTACACCAACAGTCTAAAGGATGTATTTTCGTTATTCTGTAAGCGTTCTATCTTAACAGTAGTTGACTTATACAAATATAAAATGGACTATTACAGGATGTTAGATTCGGTATTCAATGCAAGTTCCGGTGAAAGTTACAGTACAATATCTTTGTTAAGCAACTTGCATGGGAAGCAACTGAAATCAGTTCAAAATATTTGTAAATTCTCGGTCAACAATAGAAAGCTTCCCGATGAGGGGACGGAATGATGGAGGCGAAGAATAAGGTTACGTATTGGCGATACCTGTTTGAATCATCATTAGCAGCTTGTTGCCACTACCTTTTATTATTACTAGAAAAATTGTACTGAAATGATTATCTACACAGAGTTTGTTAACCTCTTCCTAACATTCACCTACCCCCCGCCACCACCCCTCCTCTCCCCCATCATTCACCTTCCCCGCCACTCCCACCCCCTGCTTCACCCCCAGCATTGTTACCAGATCATTTTTTTTTCTATCGCTGCTGCTGCCATCTACACAGTGTCCCGCGCGGAAATTTCTCCAACTGTACATACATACACATGTATGTTTAACTCCGGACAGAAATTGGTGGTACAGGATAATCTGCCACTAAAGGTCAGGTTAATCGCAATGGTCTACCCCCTAACTCCCCCTCCTTACCCCCACCGAAACACAGATTTGTCAGGCGGATGGATCGGAGATATGAAGCTTCGCTCACTCTCACGTCTTTCCGCATGTAATGTTACTTTTATTTATTCTATTAGGTGTTTTATCAAGTGCATAGATCCATCTTCAGTTCCATGAGGAGTGATTATATCGAAGTTTTAGTAGATTTCAATACAATGCCTCTAATGTATAGAGTTTGGTTTCCAAATAATTATCCACCATATTCTAAGCGATAGACTAAAATCCAAGTAACAGTTAAAAGTTATTTGGCCACATAAGTCCCTTTCCTGCCTTGTCACCAGGACAGGCACATATGCTCCCACCTACTTATCCACCTACCCACTCTACCCATCCAACGCAACCCACCAACCTCATCCCGGCCACCCACCCAGCCCACCGAGATCTGCTATCCACCCTGCTAACCCACGAATATCACACACGAAGCTCACCCAACAATGGCACTCAAAACTTTCACTCATTCATTTCTCCACCCTGAACCCATCCAGCCACCCAACCCAACTACCCACTTAGATAATCCCGACCACGCAATCGTCTCAGCCACCCTGGCGGCCAACGGTGCCCACTCACCCTGGCGACCCACTTTGTCCACACATCCCAACAACCTGTCTTGCCCACCGACCCCTAACACCCACCCTTCCCACTCACGAATTCCACCCACCATTCCCAATCACGAATTCTACCCACCCTGGTCACCCAACAATACCATCCATCGCATCCACCCAAACAAACCCTCCCACCTCTCCCTGAACACTTCCCACCCACCTCACCCTGCCCACCCGCCCATCCACATGCCCAACCACCCTTCTTACCCAACCCCATTCACTCCGCCACCTCATTCACCCATTTGAACCCGACTTATCCATCAAACTTATCCCATCCAAACCTAACTTACCAACCCCTCCCTGACCACCCACATATCCAGCCACTCACCCACTCAGGCCACCAAAGGCATCCACTCACTAACCCGTATACGCCTACAACCCACCCAAAGCCACTCCACACACCACACCCAACAACCGTACCCCCCCCCCCACACCACCATTACCACTGTCCACCCACCCACGATCTACCTACACCAGGTTAGCCAGCCTGCCTCCCAAAATGAACCCAACCCGCTCAGTGACGTCACGCGCGGTCCACCTCACCACCAACCGCTCTCTCACCCTCATTCCACTCCATCATTCTACGTCCTCGCTCATTTTGTATTATGTTCCCCACATTTAGTTATTATTTTCACTTAAATTTCTCGTGAAAGGCAATTAAGTCATCACTGATATTTAATTCACTTACAGCAGGATACATTTATCCAAATGCAGTGTACCATTATTATACCGATAGTTCTTATGGACAATACTAGTATAAATGATGACAAAAACAGTGATATATAACACAGGAATTCTCTTTAAGGTTAAACACAATGAAAGGTTGTTAAAAGTAGAATATATTGTAAACATAACTTTAACTGGTACATTAAAACTAGGCAAATACATCCAGTAAAATTTAAACATTAATACTGAGGGAATACACTGTCTTAACTTTAACATAAGGAAAGTTCAGTTTTCTCCAGTGAAGATTACTAACAGTTCAGGTAACAAGTTTCATAGTTTTCCTTGGCATTCCTTTATATACAGCATATTTCTGTTTGTTCATTCTGAGTATTTTGTTAAGATGTCTCATCCTAAAGAAGATGGATATTCTTGCATAAAAAGAAATTATCTCATGTGGCAAATCTACTCCAGCACTTTTTATCTCTGATGTAAGAGTCTGTACTCACAATAGTCCTTCTCTCAAGCCCTCACCATGCACGCCTTTAAACACTTCCCTCATTACTAATAACTTTGAGTACCGGTAAAAGCTATCAGAGGGCATATATAAATGACCTCTACTGATCATTTCAGTCCATGACTTACTAGAGGAATCACAGTTCCTTGCCACATATCCTAGGTTTGGATGTTTATTTGCAAACTTTTTTACAATATGCCCACCAACATAGTGTAGGGACTGTTCTTCAATGACTGTGCTAGGTGAAATTGATACACTTACATTCTCCTCCTTTTCACCAGGTTCCTGCAACTCCCTAGACAGCACATCATCCACTTCCTCCACATCCAAATCCATTTCCTTAAAGAGAAGGCTTGTTAAGCAAATTTCCAGACCAAGTTCACGATTATGAGAGGAAGATTTACCGCTTGTTTCACAATCACTGTTTTCTACATTATTGCTTACATTACCCTTCTCACTGACTACAACATACTCTCTCCCCAGTATGAATTTTCTCAGCCGGTACTTAAAACTAAGAGCATGAGGGTGATCATGGGGTCCACTCATTTGCCTGATACAGCCGAAAAACTGCTCTATGCAGTCTTGATTTAGCCTCCTAGTCATTATATATTCAAATCCATAGTTTTGTTTCAGCATTTCATACAATCCTAAGAGAGACAGGCTAGATAAAATCACACCCTTCTGGAAACCATAGAGAGTTTTTGTTGCAGAATTATATACTCTTATAGTTGACATCAAACTGACCATCTTTTGTAATATATCTGCCTGGTGATCAAAATACATTCCAAATGCACATCGCTCTTGCTTATCACCAAACATGTGAGAATTCATCACATCAAACCACTGATCAACAAGACAAATGAATTTTGCTGTTGCATCCCAGTGATTACTCTGCAATAATCCTCTCTCTCCTAAATACTGAAATGCACTTGCACAGCTCTTTGACAGCAGCTGTGTTGCATACTTAACTCGCTGCCGCTGTTGACCAGTCACATTAAGATGAATGTCAGTTACTTTATAGGCTAAACCATATTCTGTTTTTGTCTTTGCTAACATCTCACGAATATAGTCATCAGACAATGTCACCATCCTCCAGCAAAAATCCAGAATCCAAAAGATTATTTCTGATTAGTTTCACCATATGTGGGACATCGGCAAAGACAAAAACTTCCCTATTAGCACATGGATTTTTGAAAGACACACTCCTAGTTTTCAAGGGATCTATGCCCAGTGCCTTCCACACACGAAAATTACATAGTCCTAAATCGTGTACTATGGCTATAACTGAGTAACCAACTGACTCTACTTTTCTAATCAAATCAAGTATAATATTCTGCATGTTTGATTCTTCAAAGTTATATTAAATTGGTTGCTTCCACTGCCCTACAAGGCTTCTTAACATGACAATATTTACATTGCTGTGTGGCTTGTATGAGATGTCTGTTCCTTTGTCATAAGACCATTGCTTGCTGATACTCATCTCATCAAAACACATAACTACCAACTTCTCTTTATAATCTAAAGTGTCTGCCTTTGATTTCATGAGGTGTAAGACTGATGACAAGATGCCTGGCTCACAAGGAAAACTCTTTGCTTTGTCTTTTAAAGTGCTCTCTGGTGGTAGTGGGAAGCCTACAGTGTTTTTAAGATACTTATAGCATTTTCGACTTAGATTCCTTAATGTCATGGCACGAGCTATGTCCTCCTCTGGCCAATTTTTAACACATTTACTTTTATTGAAAATTATATCAGTTTGACTCTGAGTGAAAATAGGCTTTAAAATGTCAACCACTTTTTGTTTCACTTCATTGTCACTCGTTTTTTCAGTTCTTTCTTTCAAGTTTAAATACTTGTTACGCCAGAAATCAACCTCATCTTCCAACTTCTTTATTTCCATATGCGAATCTTCTTTGATTTGCTGGCAGTTTGTGCAGAGTGATGTTACTTTATTGTTTTCACTAGCTAGCAAAGTAGTTTCTTTACTGACGTCATGATCTGATCTTTGTTCACGTAACTGTTCATCTGCATTTACTGTGACTTGGGTATTTTGTGTCTCAGAGCTGATATAAGGCACACAGTCACTTGAGGTATGAACATGTAGTAACTTGGTTACTTTCCTCTTCAGTCCTCGCTTCTCTACTCTTTCAGCTCTCTTGGTAGCCACCTCTGTTGGACTTTGAGCTGAAGCAATAGAAATATTTACATTTTACTTGGTCTCTCCAACAATGATGTCAGCTGACTTACATAATATGACAAGTATAGGTAGATCGTGCACCCACCTTGGCGATGCACCGAACTACCACACCCACCAACTCAACCTCATCAGCTCCACCCACCCAACCGACTCTCTTCTCTCTCTCTCTCTCTCTCTCTCTCTCTCTCTCTCTCTCTCTCTCTCTCTCTCACACACACACACACACACACACACAGGGAGAGAGTAGTTCACATCTTCTCTCGCTAATCATCCTCAGTGGTTGTTTATCTCCGAGGAAGATTGTCCCCACGTCTTACGAATTACTGTTTGATGGTTGACTGTATAAGCATTGAACAATATGAACAGCATGTAATATTGAAAGTAGCATATATATATATATATATATATATATATATATATATATATATATATATATATATATATATATATATATATATATATCCCATTGGAAAAATGTCCTATCATTGACCTAGTGCCACGGCATTACAATGAAAGGAAGTCGGGGTGAAGGAATGTGTTCATTTTTTCTAGTCACCCGTGTAACATACCCGTTTTCTTCCTTCCCATTGACAGAAAATGTTTTAATGCGTAACTAGTCAATTTACAAACTACCGTGACATTCATTTGACATTGTATTTTTCGTCTACAGTATCCGTGCAAGCCTTGTCACACCTTCCCTGCTGACCCTCTGTACCCTCCCTGGACACGTACACTACAACTCCTGCTAGTCATTTATACGCCTTTGTGACACTATTGCTGACCGTCCATCTATCCTTCCTTTCTCCTTTACTGAAGTACTTACTAGCCAGTGTCCCATCCTTGCCCGTTCCTACCCTGTCCATCCTATCCATGTTTATACCGTCCTCTGTAGTGGCCAGGAAGGGGCTGTTTATCTTGCTTATAATTATTTTGTTTCTCCCATATTCGCTTAGGAACAGATATTAAGTTGCTTCCTGAACCGACGAAAAGACCGCTATACTCCAATACGGCTCTCTCTCTCTCTCTCTCTCTCTCTCTCTCTCTCTCTCTCTCTCTCTCTCGTCGACGAGAATGCCGCCCTTACTTTCATACGGTGCTGTCTGTCTGTCTGTCTGTCTGTCTGTCTCTCTCTCTCTCTCTCTCTCTCTCTCTCCATAATGGGGTGTATAAAAGCCTGCGTTGCTCAGAAATAAAGCTACAACAGGCATTGAGCTTATAAATTACAACAGGCATTGATAGATCCATCAAGCATGAACAGAGCTCTACATAGCCATCCACATTCGTGACTCACACGAATACCAGCCAACACCAAGAGACCTCCCACATCTCCTAACCGCTTCCCACTTACAAATCCATTCCCCTTAAACTTTTCATACTGGCCTGGCCATACAGTCCCTACCGTATCGCGAACCGAACCCTGACGCTATACGCTGGAAGGAGCCTCTTAACAGAGGTGGAGAGGGAAAAGAAAACGGTGGCCAACAGCTGGATAGAGTTAGGTTAGGCATCCCAAAAAAGGGAAGACTCAGGGTCACCTGAAGGTCCTATCTGCGACGCTTACTAGTGAGTGGGAGAGATTGCCTTCAGGCAAGGAGCACCCATGGGTTAGGCATGCGGCCAGAACCACATACACTAGACACTATCTAGCTACAACCTCACTGACTCCACGGTGGCTAGAATAAATTTTAAACATGATCTCCCTAACAGCAGAGAAACGAAACTCAAAACTTCCAGAAATGGTTGCTCCTACGTTGGCTAAGATCACAGCCATACACCCTTGCAATGATGGCTTAATAATCACAACATCTGAAGACAAGGATATAGACCTCCTGCTGCGACATGAAACGAGCACCCATTGGACAAACGCAGGATTTACCCGCCTCATACCAACAGAACTGAGATGCAAGAGAACCATAATCTGCCACCGTCCAGATGACTTCATCTACGAAAATGAAGAAGATGACATAAAAGAAGAACTTCAAAGGCTGCAGGACTGGGCAAAACTAGCCAATATCACAAAATTTCCAAACAAGAAAACAAAAAAATAAACACACTGAAGGTTGAATTTGAGGACGTAAAATTGGCTGAAAAGGCAGAAGAAGGTCTGCTCTTCTCTATGTCTGTAGGAAGGAGCCAGATCATAAGAGAGACCTATACCCCAATCGTCACCTGCTTCAAGTGCTACCAGGTAGAGGATCACACAACGAAAGACTGCCCCAAGCCCAGTGACTACAAGGCATGCTCAGAAAGCGGATCACACGACCACAACTGGAGGCAATGCACAGAAAGAACCAAAAAAATGCCTCAACTGTGGCGATAATCACCGCACTCTTGCAATGAGATGCAAGATTAGGAAAGAAGCAATAAAAGGAAAGGAAGAAGAAATCAAGAAGGGAAACAAAACTAAGCAAAACAGAGTGTATGCTGATATTGCAAACACAGCAGCTACACAAGCCACCAGCAACATCTCTGCTAACCCACTCTTTAGCAACAGCCACACTTTAGCAAAATAAATGATGTGCCTGTTCAATGCTCATTTGCAGAACGCCGTAGCACCTGGTACATTTAACCAAAAAGTAAACTTATACCTCACAGCTAACAACTTGCCTACCATGAATTTCCCAGACGATCAGCCATCTGCGCAATCATCAAAACATTTATGCCAGTCAGTGAAATTCTGCAGGAAGCTGTCACTCAACAACCGGACAACGAGAAGCTAAACACATTTACCGAATCTGAGAAATCAGACTCATGATCTAATGCAGATGAGGGCTCAGACACAGAAATCCCGGAAGTAATCACAGGCGAAGCTGACGCAGAACACCAGCAAGAACACATCCCACCAATCACAGAGCCACTAACACGACACACCAGGTCCACAGATCTCCGGCACCAACCAGAAACTCGTCACGGCCAGCAGCACTCAGACTTTAGACAACTGGCCAATGCCATCAAGGAAAAAGCCAGGGAAGTGCTTAACCCCCCCACAGCAACAAATCAAGCTGCCCACCCGCTCATCCACATGCCCAACCACCCTTCTTACCCAACCCCATTCACTCCGCCACCCCATTCACCCATTTGAACCCGACTTATCCATCAAACTTATCCCATCCAAACCTAACTTACCGACCCCTCCCTAACCACCCACATATCCAGCCACTCACCCACTCAGGCCACCAAAGGCATCCACTCACTAACCCATATACCCCTACAACCCACCCAAAGCCACTCCACACACAACACACAACAACCGTACCCCCCCCCTCCCACCACCACCACCACCATTAGCACTGTCCACCCACACTGGCGATGCACCGAACTACCACCCCCACCAACTCAACCTCATCAACTCCACCCACCCAACCGATTCTCACACACACACACACACACACACGCAGACTGACAGTTAAACAAAGAAAACACACACACACATACATACATACAGAGAGAGAGAGAGAGAGAGAGAGAGAGAGAGAGAGAGAGAGAGAGAGGGAGGGAGGGAGAGACTCTGACGAAGAAAAACAAACAAAACACACACACAGACACAGACACACACACACACATACATACATACATACAAACATACTGTACAGAGAGAGAGAGAGAGAGAGAGAGAGAGAGAGGAAGACACACACACACAGACACACACACAAACACACACACACAGACTGGCGCAAAGAGAGAGAGAGAGAGAGAGAGAGAGAGAGAGAGAGAGAGAGATCAGTATTTGAAGTGTGTACCTCGCAGTGTTGCCATATCCTAACAACGAAATTTTGCTAGGGCAATGAAAAAATTATGCTAGACTGAGCAATTTTATTCCAAGTAAAAAAACGAATTAAGCCAACTTGAACCTACATGATAAAATTATATATTTATTGATGTCCTTATTATTTATGTATTCTATTTACTATGAAAATATTTAATATAACCCTACACAAGAGAATATATTACTCTCTCATCTATCTATCTATCTATCTTTGTATCTGTTTATATCTATATCTATCTATATATCTATCTATATATTGTAGAGCAATGTTTTCCTTACTTTAGACTTCAGATCAACATTTTCATTGAATAAATATGTGATTAATATTGCTGATAAATATATGGCATTCTTACCACCCAATAGAAAACTAAAAATAAATCATTAATCTCTTAAATACTATAACTGTATTCATACTTCAGTCCTCAAAAAATAAAACTGTTATTGATGAAATACGTAAATAATATAAATACATTTATGCACCTAACAAGAAGGGGTTCAAAAAATAAGTGTATAATTTTCCTTTAATTTAAGATATATACATCCATCCATCCATCATCTAATCCTACATTGCCCCATGAGGAGCGTAGGAGCCCGGGGCTAGGAAAGTTGGTCCTGGCATTTAAAATGAGAGTGACCAGCCTCACTTATCCCTGAGTGGCATTACATGAGCAATAAACCCCAACCAACCCTTGGATATAAGCCTTCACCGGCTGAATCCGACTGGAGCACCTTTATTACCCACTAAACCACCAGGAGCCAAAATTTGGTTGTATGGTTACCACCCAGCGTAGTAAATGGTTTCCTGGTGTACAGGAAACCATTTGGCTTGTCGCTCAATGTAGAGTCACCCACAGGCAGAAGGAAGAGGAAAGAATGAAGGAAAGAAAGACACAAGAGAGAGTGTAAAGTCACCCGCAGGCAGAAGAAAGAGGAAAGAATGAAGGAAAGACAGAAGAGAGTGGATGGAAAGAAGGATGGAGAGGAAAGGGCAGACATCCGAGAGCAGGACTACATCAAGTGAGTAGATGGTGAGCGCCCCCACCTACCACATTCTTATTGTAAATTATTATTATTATACAATTATAATATTCTTACCCATCAAAAATAAAATACTTCCATATATATAGGCATCGCTATGATAATCACAGTGCCATCCTCAAAAAATAATTGACATTTCTGAAGCAGAACGTAAGTTATTATTAGAAGGAAATTAGACCTTCTTTATGATACGACTTGTTTTACAGAGTTTTCTCCATTAGTTTTTCTCATACACGTCTTTCTTCATAGCATTGATCATCTGAACTGATTGTTCAGATTTAACATATTCCCCTTTCCCTTTAATGCCATCTGCACTAAGTATTTCATTTGTCAGTGATCTGCGTTTAACATGTGCTTTTAATTAAAAAATATATATATATGGCAGTCAACTGCCTTATGGTTTCTCATAGATGGTTGGCTGAGCTACAGAGTACTCTCATAATATCGTTCTTAAGGTATCAGTATGGCAACACTCATTCATTCGCCAATCAGCTACCCCTCCAACTCTCTCTCTCTCTCTCTCTCTCTCTCTCTCTCTCTCTCTCTCTCTCTCTCTCTCTCTGATTTGTAGCTTTTATAAGATTGTTCCAAAATTATTCCATTCCATTCTAAATTATGCTAGAATTATGCTAAAACTTCTAACATGCTAAAAAATATTCCAGACTCGAACATTTGATCAAAATTATGCTAAAAGAATAAAATAATGCTAGATATGGTAACACTGGTGCCTCGCCTACAAATTTTCCCTCTCTAATTACACCGTGCATGCAGGGTTGCCAAGTCCTTATCACCAGTCTTGCCAGTATAGTCCTCAAAACTTGCTAGAATGTCCCTAGATAGTAAACACTGCAAAGTATCGCTAGAAAATACGATTAAATCTCTAGAATATCACCTACAAATGGCCAAAATATCCAGAATGAAGCTAGATCCCATGTTGCCAGATGTTAAATAGTACAGCTAGGTAGAATGAAAAAAAAAAAAAAAAAGATGTATTCTCAGGTCACCAGATCAGAGGATTGGTGCCACGTTTACTTGAAGCAGAATAACTGTATTAAATAATAATCTTACTCCTGACTTAAAGTGACGCTAATGACGCTTTACGATAAAGTTTCTTCACTGAATGAGCTGTGGGTGTAATGATAATCTATCTATCTATCTATCTATTGCCAGACGCCTCAATCACGTTTGGGGTGGCCACAAACAAATCGCCTCCAAGTCGCCCTGTCCCCCGCCATTTCACTCCCCTGCTCCCAGCTCACACCCCCCTCTCTCATATACCTCTCCACCCCATCCCTCCATCTCATCCTCGGCCTCCCCCTCTCTCTTTCCCCCTCCACCTCACTCACATACACTCTCTTCGTCAGTCTTTCACCCTCCATCCTCTCCACATGGCCAAACCACCTCAGTGTGTTCCTCATAACGCTTCCTATCACATCCACATCAACACCACAACGCTCCTTTATATCCTCATTCGTCAGCCTGTCTCTCCATGTGACTCCACAGGCTCCTCTCAAATAACTCATTTCCACTGCTCTCACTCTTGACTTGTGTCCTTCCAACAACGTCCAAGCTTCACTTCCGTACGTTAGAGTTGGTATCACAATACTGTCATGTAGTAACTTTTTCACTTCCATGCTCACTTCCCTGTTTCTTATCACTGCTTTCAAGGAACCAGCAACCTTTCTTCCCTGCTGTACCCTTTCAAGCACTTCACCCTCCAAACCTCCATCCTTACTCATCACACTACCCAAGTACTTAAACGTACTCACATTTTCCAATTCCTCACCATCCAACCTCGCTGTACATTCACTGACTTCACCTCTCTCAAAGACCATCACTTTACTCTTCCCTACATTCACCTTTAGATTCCGTTTCTTACACACTCTCCCAAACTCATCTACCAAGCCTTGCAGCTCTCCTTCGTCTTCACTCAACAACATAGTATCATCTGCAAACAACAGTACAGGGAGTTTCCAAACACTATCCTCTCTCACCATGGCCACTCCAACATCCACTACCCTACCTTGTACCTCTTTTATTACCCCATCCATGTACAGATTGAACAACCATGGAGACATGACACATCCCTGTTTCAACCCAACCTTCAAAGAGAAAAATTCACTTAGTTCACCATCCACACGAACTGCAGCTTTCGCACCATCATACATACTCTTCACAGCATTCAACAACTTTCCATCTACTCCATATTTTCTTAACACTTTCCACAATCCTTGTCTATCCACCCTGTCATATGCTTTCTCCAAATCCATGAATGCCGCATACAACTTCTTTCCCTTCTCTAGAAACTTTTCCACTAAAGATCTGAGAATGAATATCTGATCTACACAACCTCTTCCCTTCCTAAAGCCTCCCTGTTCTTCTCCAACTAATTTCTCTGTTCTTTCTCTAACTCTGTCAATAAGTATCCTACCATACACTTTTCCTATTATACTAAGAAGACAAATGCCCCTATGGTTACCACACACTTCTTTTTCCCCTTTTCCTTTGTACAAGGGAATAATTATACCTGACTTCCAATCCTCCGGGACTCTACCTTCCTCCCAGGCCAATCTGCACATCTTCCACATCCATTCTACTACTATCTCTCCCCCATGCTTCAGCATTTCACCACACACTCCATCAATTCCTGGGGCTTTCCCCAATTTAACTTTCTTCATGCTTCCACAACTTCTATCCTACTGATTTCTTCCTGTCTTCTCACCTCCCTCCTTCTCCCAGCCATTCCCCAGCCACTTATACTCGCATTACTTCCATCCTCTACGTTCAACAATTCCTTAAAGTGTTCTCTCCATCTGCTCACTTTTTCTCCCTTCTCCACTAGTAATCTACCATTTTTCTCTTTCACTCCCCTGCTAACTTCACTTCCACCCTGTCTTACTCTTTTCACCTCTCTCCAGAACATTTTCTTACAGTCCCTCCACTTTACACTCAAATTTCTTCCAAATTCCTCATGCACTCTCTTCTTACTCTCTCTTACTAATCTTTTCACCTCTCTCTTCCTTTCTACATATAACTCTCTCTTCCGCCTCTCAACCTCTTCCACGCCCCTATTTCTCATCCATTCATTGTATGCTTTCTTCTTTTGTGCCACAGCCTGTTTCACCTCTTCAGTCCACCACGCTGTCCCTTGCACCCCCCTCCGTCTTCTCTTCCTTCCACACACCACATCACATGTTGCACATATTTCTTCTGTAAATATTCTACACACACCTTCCACGTCTCCCATCTGCTCCAATTCATATTTGCCCAATCGTTCCTCCACTTCTCTCTTATACTCTGCCTTTTTCTCATCCTCCTGTAACCTTTTCACTCTCCTTGCAACTACTCCTTCCTCTCTTCTTTCCCTTCTTCTATTCCTCCAACTTTCTTGTACTTTAATACTGGCCATCACCAAGTAGTGGTCAGAAAGTCCACTCCCCCAACCTCTATACACTCTTGCATCCATTACACATCTTCGCATCCTTTCATCCACACACACATAATCAATCATTGCCTTCCTTTCATTCAGTTCACCACCCACCCTTCTCATCACTCGCCATGTATACCTGTGAATCATTTTATGCCTGAAGAGGGTATTGGCTATCACCAACCCCCTCCCAGTACAAATGTCCACTAACGCACTCCCATTCTCATCTATCTCAGCAGGCACACCCCACTCACCAACTATTCCATCCACCTTCACATTCCAAACTTTACCATTCATATCACCAATCAAAAACACTCTCTCATTCCTTCCAAACTTTTCCATGCACACTTCTACATTTGTCCAGAACTCTTCTCTCACTCTTCTAGCACGATCTTGCGTTGGCGCATACACACACACAATCGCCCACATTTGTATTCCAACTTTCAATGTTACCCACACAATCCTTGACCCAACTGATCCATACTGTCTTATGCTCCTCTTCCATCTTTTACTCACAACTATACATACTCCTTCCTTTGCCCTCTCATTCTCACCTACTCCTGCACATATACCCCATCCATACTCCCATTCTCTCACTTTTTCTCCTCTCCATTTTGTTTCAGTTATTCCACATACATCCACTTTCGCATCCTCAAGCACCTGCACAATCTCTCTCTCTTTCACCTCATCATTCGCTCCCCTTACATTCCAGGTTCCAATTACAATGTCCTTTGTCCGGTCCTTGGTCGTCATCGTTTGGTCAGTCCTTGCCCGAGGCTTATTGTTTGTTTTTTTAGTTAGTTGTTTTCCGGGGAGGGGCACTAACCCTCCGCCAACCCTTTTAGTCGCCATTTACGACAAGCAGGGATACTGGGGGAGTATTCTTGAAAACCCCCCCTACCCCCAGGGGGGATTATGATAATGCTGGTTGTAATATCCTACCAACCAAAAATATCATAACTGGCAACAACAGACCTGCCTCTCCTCCCTCCCTACTCCCTTGCAATCCTTAAAATTTGAATTTTATCCTTAAACACAGTTTATTTGTGCAAAAGAATTGCAGGAATGCATGACGATGTTAAAGAATTAATAGACTACGTAAAGTTTCTTCTTAAAACTCGTTTGTACTGATGGGATATGGGATTTTTATGTACAGTACAGTATAAGCTAATAATATTCGTCTCCCAACACCCTGCGAAGCTCCCACCCGATGACACATTCAAGCCACAAAACTTTTACAAATAAACAGGCAAATGCTGGGTACTAAACTTGGGGCATAGAGAGTATATGCTTATAGAACAAAATATACTCAGAATTACATGATAGATCATTGGTGTAAGTTATTGTCGTACGTCACGTTACACCCCGCACGCACACACACACACACATATATATATATATATATATATATATATATATATATATATATATATATATATATATATATATATATATATATATATATATATATATATATATAGCTACTTCCATCCTTCATAAGTTTCTTCAGTAATTTTCGTTTTATTTTTAAGTTCTTTCTATTCCACAAACTCTTCATTACACTCTCTGAAAATTTAGGCTACTACTTTTCCTCTTTAGTTCCGTATCTCTTTAGTGTTGTTTTGGTGCATGTCACGTGGATTTTTCGTTCATCTGTTTTCTATTTTCATCTGCATCGTCCACCAGCTGTAATGTATTATATTTATCCTCTGACTCCCTATCTCCTTGCAGTTCAGTTGATGGTCTGGTGTAGTCATTTTGGAGGTTTGATTTGACCACTAACCAAGGAAACTCACCATAACACTCATTCAAATTTTATGCACCTACGACTTGGTACTCGTGTCGTGGGAGAGACTCAGTTCCTTTAGGTTAAAACAAACCGACAAGTTTTTAAAATGAGAATTTAAACCAGGGAATACTTTCTGGGCAATAATATTCACTGAAGACCAAGCAAGAATGGATTTACTAAAAGATTTTTTTTTTTTTACTTAGGACTGCGAGCAAATACAAAGAGGTGTTATGGGAAATAGCATGCATATTTACTTTTTTTTTTTTTTTAGGTTCTTTATTTACCATTCAGTACAAGCCCCAACGCTCTGGGGAACACTGTCCCTGAAGGCCAAGCAGGGAAGGGTGCATGAGTAAAAAAAAAAAAAAAAAATCGGTGTCATAGGGTATAGAAGGTATAGAAGCAATAATCATTACAAGCACAATACTGAACAGACATACAATGATACGTACATGGTACAAAGTTCTTACAGTTATTATCATTACAAGTTCTGAGATGAGTAAAGTGGTACAGTTGGAGAAATTTCCGCACGAGACACCGCGTCGAAGGCAGCAGGAGAGACAAATAATTTGATCTGGTAACAGTGTCTGGGGTAAACGAGGGGTGGGACGTGCGGGGTAGGTGAGGGATTGGGGGGGTAGTGGGGGTAGCTGTGTGGTGGGAATGGTGAGACGTGAGGGATGGGGGTGTAGTGGGAGTAGCTGTGTGTTGGGAGGGATGGGAGTGGGGGTAGCGGAGTGTTGGGAAGAGGCTTAGTAGCCATTTAATGTCGTAACATAATTTGCTTTGATTTTAAATTAATATGTTTTCACGATAGGCGAACACACGAAGCAGCAACAAGCTGTAAAGTGATGGTTCACGGCATGATGAAAAATGGTCACTTCAGTGATTATGCAAGGCTGATATAAACACACAGACATCACCAATACGTAACCTTATATAATGACTCGCCCCTTTTCGGTATCTATAACATCCCTATTGTAACACAGACGTTTACTTCAGATACGTCTCAGAAAAGTTACTCATACATTCTTAATTGTAACATAGAAATGTAGTGTATGGAAAATAAAGTATATACAATCTTCCATTTCTTCGATGTTTCAGTCAACCATTAGCATTTTTTACTCCCAAAGGCATTAAAATATATCAGATTATAAGACAAATGCATCTTTGTTAGCTGTCACTCTGAATTTGATATATTTCCTAAAGCGTAAGCACATGTTGGCTGCTTATCACAAACTAATGTCAGAATAAACCAGACCTAGACCTTTTCAGGTCAATCAATAGCGTCTGCGTGTAAGTGTGTTGTGCAGTGTATAATACTGGGTCTCTCGCTGTCTATTTCCCTCAGCTTATCTCACAGAGACTCATAAGTAGGCTTAGAATAAACATGCATATGCATATGTACATATGCAAATGCATATTCTAGCCACTTATGACCGTAAGTGCATATTCCGATTTTTTCTGTTTATTTGTACGGCATATTTGAAATATTCTGGGTATTACAACATCTTCAACCTGTAATAATATTAAAAGTCATACAGTAATATCTATCAGAAAAGAATGAATTATTTACTGCTAAAATGGCTGTGGTTGGAAAGGTCGTGACATGATGGTCAGTAGACAGAAGTTGAATGAGATGGATTCGTGCATCACCACTTGACTCACCAGAGTCTGAGACGCATGCTTGGCTTGTGATATATATATATATATATATATATATATATATATATATTTATATATATCTATATATCTATATATCTATATATATATATATATATATATATATATCTATCTATTGCCAGACGCCTCAATCCCGTTTGGGGTGGCCACAAACAAATCGCCTCCAAGTCGCCCTGTCCTCCGCCATTTCACTGCCCTGCTCCCAACTCACACCCCCCTCTTCATATACCTCTCCACCCCATCCCTCCATCTCATCCTCGGCCTGCCCCTCCCTCTTTCCCCCTCCACCTCACTCAAATACACTCTCTTCGTCAGTCTTTCACCCTCCATCCTCTCCACATGGCCAAACCACCTCAGTGTGTTCCTCATAACGCTTCCTATCACATCCACATCAACACCACAACGCTCCTTTATATCCTCATTCGTCAGCCTGTCTCTCCATGTGACTCCACGGGCTCCTCTCAAATAACTCATTTCCACTGCTCTCACTCTTGACTTGTGTCCTTCCAACAACGTCCAAGCTTCACTTCCGTACGTTAGAGTTGGTATCACAATACTGACATGTAGTAACTTTTTCACTTCCATGCTCACTTCCCTGTTTCTTATCACTGCTTTCAAGGAACCAGCAACCTTTCTTCCCTGCTGTACCCTTTCAAGCACTTCACCCTCCAAACCTCCATCCTTACTCATCACACTACCCAAGTACTTAAACGTACTCACACTTTCCAATTCCTCACCATCCAACCTCGCTGTACATTCACTGACTTCACCTCTCTCAAAGACCATCACTTTACTCTTCCCTACATTCACCTTTAGATTCCGTTTCTTACACACTCTCCCAAACTCATCTACCAAGCCTTGCAGCTCTCCTTCGTCTTCACTCAACAACACAGTATCATCTGCAAACAACAGTGCAGGGAGTTTCCAAACACTATCCTCTTTCACCATGGCCTCTCCAACATCCACTACCCTACCTTGTACCTCTTTTATTACCCCATACATGCACAGATTGAACAACCATGGAGACGTGACACATCCCTGTTTCAACCCAACCTTCAAAGAGAAAAATTCACTTAGATCACCATCCACACGCACTGCAGCCTTCGCACCATCGTACATACTCTTCACAGCATTCAACAACTTTCCATCTACTCCATATATTCTTAACACTTTCCACAATCCTTGTCTATCCACCCTGTCATATGCTTTCTCCAAATCCATGAATGCCGCATACAACTTCTTTCCCTTCTCTAGAAACTTTTCCACTAAAGATCTGAGAATGAATATCTGATCTACACAACCTCTTCCCTTCCTAAAGCCTCCCTGTTCTTCTCCAACTAATTTCTCTGTTCTTTCTCTAACTCTGTCAATAAGTATCCTACCATACACTTTTCCTATTATACTAAGAAGACAAATGCCCCTATGGTTACCACACACTTCTTTTTCCCCTTTTCCTTTGTACAAGGGAATAATTATACCTGACTTCCAATCCTCCGGGACTCTACCTTCCTCCCAGGCCAATCTGCACATCTTCCACATCCATTCTACTACTATCTCTCCCCCATGCTTCAGCATTTCACCACACACTCCATCAATTCCTGGGGCTTTCCCTGATTTAACTTTCTTCATTGCTTCCACAATTTCTATCCTTCTGATTTCTTCCTGTCTTCTCACCTCCCTCCTTCTCCCAGCCATTCCCCAGCCACTTATACTCGCATTACTTCCATCCTCTACGTTCAACAATTCCTTAAAGTGTTCTCTCCATCTGCTCACTTTTTCTCCCTTCTCCACTAGTAATCTACCATTTTTCTCTTTCACTCCCCTGCTAACTTCACTTCCACCCTGTCTTACTCTTTTCACCTTTTTCCAGAACATTTTCTTACAGTCCCTCCACTTTACACTCAAATTTCTTCCAAATTCCTCATCCACTCTCTTCTTACTCTCTCTTACTAATCTTTTCACCTCTCTCTTCCTTTCTACATATAACTCTCTCTTCCGCCTCTCAACCTCTTCCACGCCCCTATTTCTCATCCATTCATTGTATGCTTATATATATATATATAATCGTTGCCTTAGTCCCTCCTGGGGTCGGCCGCTCTTGTAAGTTGTCGTCAGTAACTTTTGTCTGCCGTGTCCTCTTCCACCAGGCCTAACTGCCTCATTTCTTTCTCAGTTCCATCTCTCTACCTAATCCTCTGTCTTCACCTCGTTTGTCTCCCCTCCACCTGACTCCTCCATGCCACCTTCACAGGATCAACTTCCTCCATGCTGGTTACGTGCCCATACCACCTCAAACATGCCTCTCTTGCCTTCTCCACAATTGATACAACTCCTGCCTCTATTCTGATGTCATCATTCCTCCTCTTTTCTCTCAGTGACACTCCCATCAGCCATCGTAGCATCCTCATCTCTCTCCTCTCCAGCTGTTTCTCTTCATTCTTCCTCAACTTCCAGGCTTCTGCGCCATACAACAATGTAATAGCAGTTTCTGGAAGATTACTTCAGGTCATTCCTCCATCAACCTCACACACCCCAGAAGAGGACGCGTTCCAGAGTTTGGAAAGCACTTGTTTACAAGAACACTGCCAACCGAGTGCTCACCCAACATAGTCATTGATATTAACACATTCTATCAGTCACGTTTTTTGCTCTTGGTTCAGTTAATAATATTTGTTTATCCAGACAGATTTTAGAACGCCTAGTACTAGATTGATGCGTGAAGTTCATCAGAAATTCAGTAGATTAGAAGAGATGGGTTGAGAAACACTTCTTGTTTAAATGTAATGGGAGAAATATGTCCTTCCTTCGACCTAATTCTCAAAAACAATTATTATTCAGCTATATTCTCCGCAACTGTGAGTTGCATGAGACAATTAGTGTGTGATGTTATCTCTAGTCTGTGTGGAAGGAGTGGGCGGAGAGGAGAACTGCCTGCCAAAATTTAATGCGTTAGGATGGGTGTTTTTAATTCAACGAGTGGGGCAGGATATCGTGATTGGCGTGATCGTCACCTCATTAACCTCCAGGAAGAGAGCTGAGAGCTCATACAGTCCGATCTAGGGCAAGGCTGTGCCCTTCACACACGCACACAACCATTCCCTCCCTCAAGAGGAACAGTACCCTCCCACTTCGTGAAAGTTTTCGCACCCGATCCGGCTTGAACCCCCGTCTTACTAGATGGCAGACTAAAGCATTACCACTACGCCAGTTGTGTGTGTGTGTGTGTGTGTGTGTGTGTGTGTGTGTGTGTGTGTGTGTGTGTGTGTGTGTGTGTGTGTGTGTGTGTGTGTGGAGGCTGGTTAGAACACTTGTGTATACGGGGCGACGGCTACTAGTGGCACATTTGTAGATATTACATTACGAAAATTTCGTAAAACGTTAGGTGCATGCACAATATGTAGCAATGCAAGTCCTACATATTGCTGGTAATTTTGTGTGAGTGTCGTGTGTATTTTGTCAAATATATCACCATCTTTAATAGCGACATTATATCTGTATTCACTTTAGATGGCAACTGAAAAATAGTCTTATTGTATTTTATTCCTGCCAACCGAAAGATTACTTGTGTGACTGTATATAAGGTAATCTACTGCATTTGTCAGAGAGAAAGAGTGAGAGAGAGAGAGAGACTATGCACGTGTAATACTCGTATAATCACGCACGTATGCACATATGCATAAAGTTATATAGAGCTATTAAGGTATGAGGGATTGGCCCTAAGAATGTGTTGACTGGAGTATGCTTAAATTTATAGTCTGGTATGAAGGCCAGGCTCATCCATCCGTAAGCAGGATAAGTGCCTATGCGACTATGAAAGGATAACAAATTACGCCAACAGTCTAAAGGATATATTTTCGTTATTCTGTCAGCGTTCTGTCTTATCCGTAGTTGACTTATACAAATATAAACTGGACTATTACAGGTTGTTAGATTCGGTATTCAATGCAAGTTGCAGAGAAAGTTACAGTACAATATCTTTGTTAAGCAACTTGCATGGGAAGCAGCTGAAATCAGTTCAAAATATTTGTAAATTCTCGGTCAACAATAGAAAGCTTCCCGATGAGGGGACGGAATCATGGAGGCGAAGAATAAGGTATTGGCGATACCTGTTTGAATCATCATTAGCAGCTTGTTGCCACTACCTTTTATTATTACTAGAAAAAATGTACTGAAATGATTATCTACAAAGAGTTTGTTAACCTCTTCCTAACATTCACCTACCCCCCGCCACCACCCCTCCTCTCCCCCATGATTCACCTTCCCCGCCACTTCCACCCCCTGCTTCACCCCCAGCATTATTACCAGATCATTTCTTTCTATCGCTGCTGCTGCCATCTACACAGTGTCCCGCGCGGAAATTTCTCCAATTGCACATACATACACATGTATGTATAACTCCGGACAGAAATTTGTGGTACAGGATAATCTGCCACTAAAGGTCAGGTTAATCCCACACGTCTACCCCCTAACTCCCCCTCCTTACCCCCACCGAAACACTGATTTGTCAGGCGGATGGATCGGAGATATGAAGCTTCGCTCATTCTCACGTCTTGCCTAATGTAATGTTACTTTTATTTACTCCATTAGGTGTTTTATCAAGTGCATAGATCCATCTTCATTTCCATGAGAAGTGATTATATCGACGTTTTAGTAGATTTCAATACAATGCCTCTAATGTATAGAGTTTGGTTTCCAAATAATTATCCACCGTATTCTAAGCGATAGACTAAAATCCAAGTAACAGTTAAAAGTTATTTGGCCACATAAGTCCCTCTCCTGCCTTGTCATCAGGACAGCCACATATGCTCCCACCTACTCATCCACCTATCCACTCTACCCATCCAACACAACCCACCAACCTCATCCCGGCCACCCACCCAGCCCACCGATCTCTGATATCCACCCTGCTAACCCACGAATACCACACACGAAGCTCACCCAACAATGGCACTCAACACTTTCACTCATTCACTTCTCCACCCTGAACCCATCCAGCCACCCAATCCAACTACCCACTTAGATAATCCCGACCACGCAATCGTCTCAGCCGCCCTGGCGACCAACGGTGCCCACTCACCCTGGCGACCCACTTTGTCCACACATCCCAACAACCTGTCTTGCCCACCGACCCCTACCACCCACCCTTCCCACTCACGAATTGCACCCACCTTTCCCACTCACGAATTCGACCCACCCTGGTCACCCAACAATGCCATCCATCGCATCCACCCACACAACCCTCCCACCTCTCCCTGATCACTCCCCACCCACCTCACCCTGCCCACCCGCCCATCCACATGCCCAACCACCCTTCTTACCCAACCCCATTCACTCCGCCACCCCATTCACCCATTTAAACCCGACTTATCCATCAAACTTATCCCATCCAAACCTAACTTACCGACCCCTCCCTGACCACCCACATATCCAGCCACTCACCCACTCAGGCCACCAAAGGCATCCACTCACTAACCCGTATACCCCTACAACCCACCCAAAGCCACTCCACACACCACACACAACAACCGTACCCTCCCCCCCCAACACCATTCACACTGTCCACCCACCCTGGCGATGCACCGAACTACCACCCCCACCAACTCAACCTCATCAACTCCACCCACCCAACCAACTGATTCTCTCTCTCTCTCTCTCTCTCTCTCTCTCTCTCTCTCTCTCTCTCTCACACACACACACACACACACACACACACACACACACACACACACACACACGCAGACTGACACAGTAAAACAAACAAAACACACACACTCCCACACACACATACATACATACAGAGAGAGAGAGAGAGAGAGAGAGAGAGAGAGGGAGAGAGAGACTGACACAAAAACAAACAAAACACACACACACAAACACAGACACACACACACACACACACACACACACACACACACACACACACACGCACACACACATACACAAAGAGAAAGAGAGAGAGAGAGAGAGGAAGAGACAAAACACGGATAAACACACACACACACACACACACACACACACACACACACAGACTGCCGCAAAGAGAGAGAGAGAGAGAGAGAGAGAGAGATCAGTATTTGAAGTGTGTACCTCGCAGTGTTGCCATATCCTAACAACGAAATTTTGCTAGGGCAATGAAAAAATTATGCTAGACTGAGCAATTTTATTCCAAGTAAAAAAACGAATTAAGCCAACTTGAACCTACATGATAAAATTATATATTTATTGATGTAACTATAATTTATGTATTCTGCTTACTATGAAAATATTTAATATAACCCTATACAAGAGAATATATTACTCTTTCATCTATCTATCTATCTATCTATCTATCTGTTTATATCTATGTCTATCTACCTATCTATCTATATGTATATTGTAGAGCAATGTGTTGCTTACTTTAGACTTCAGATAAAAAATTTCATTGAATAAATATGTGATTAATATTCCTGATAAATATATGGCATTCTTACCACCCAATAGAAAACTGAAAATAAATCATTAATCTCTTAAATACTGTAACTGTATTCATACTTCAGTCCTCAAAAAATAAAACTGTTATTGATGAAATACGTAAATAATATAAATACATTTATGCACCTAACAAGAAGGGGTTCAAAAAATAAGTGTATAATTTTCCTTTAATTTAAGATATATACATCCATCCATCCATCATCTAATCCTGCATTGCCCCATGAGGAGCGTAGGAGCCCGGGGCTAGGAAAGTTGGTCCTGGTATTTAAAATGAGAGTGACCAGCCTCACTCATCCCTGAGTGGCATTACATGAGCAGTAAACCCCAACCACCCCTTGGATATAAGCCTTCACCGGCTGAATCCGACTGAAGCATCTTTATTACCCACTAAAAACCAACAGGAGCCAAAAATTTGGTTGTATGGTTACCACCCAGGGTAGTAAATGATTTCCTGGTGTACAGGAAACCATTTGGCTTGTCACTCAATGTAGTGTCACCCACAGGCAGAATGAAGAGGAAAGAATGAAGGAAAGAAAGACACAAGAGAGAGTGTAAAGTCACCCGCAGGCAGAAGAAAAAGGAAAGAATGAAGGAAAGACAGAAGAGAGTGGATGGAAAGAAGGATGGAGGAGAGGAAAGGGCAGAAACCCGAGAGCAGCACTACATCAAGTGAGTGGATGGTGAGCACCCCCACCTACCACATTCTTATTGTAAATTATTATTATTATATAATTATAATATTCTTACCCATCAAAAATAAAAGAGTTCCATATATATTGGCATCGCTATGATAATCACAGTACCATCCTCAAAAAATAATTGACACTATTTCTGGAGCAGTACGTAAGTTATTATTTAGAAGGAAATTAGACCTTCTTTATGATACGACTTGATTTACAGAGTTTACTCCATTAGTTTTCCTCATACATGTCTTTCTTCATAGCATTGATCATCTGAACTGATTGTTCAGATTTAACATATTCCCCTTTCCCTTTAATGCCATCTGCACTAAGTATTTCGTTTGTCATTGATCTCCGTGTAACATGTGCTTTTAATTAAAAAATATATATATATGGCAGTCAACTGCCTTATGGTTTCTCATAGATGGTTGGCTGAGCTACAGAGTACTCTCATAATATCGTTCTTAAGGTATCAGTATGGCAACACTCATTCATTCGCCAATCAGCTACCCCCCCAACTCTCTCTCTCTCTCTCTCTCTCTCTCTCTCTCTGATTTGTAGCTTTTATAAAATTATTCCAAAATTATTCCATTCCATTCTAAATTATGCTAGAATTATGCTAAAACTTCTTAATATGCTAAAAAATATTCCAGACTCGAACATTTGATCAAAATTATGCTAAGAGAATAAAATAATGCTAGATATGGTAACACTGGTGCCTCGCCTGCATTTTTTCTCGCTCTAATTACACCGTGCATGCAGGGTTGCCAAGTCCTTATCACCAGTCTTGCCAGTATAGTCCTCAAACTTGCTAGAATGTCGTTAGATAGTAAACACTGCAAAGTATCGCTAGAAAATACGATTAAATCTCTAGAATATCACCTAAAAATGGCCACAATATCCAGAATGAAGCTAGATCCCATGTTGTAAAATGTTAAATAGTACAGCTAGGTAGAATGAAAAAAAAATAGATGTATTCTCAGGTCACCAGATCAGAGGATTGGTGCCACGTTTACTTGAAGCAGAATAACTGTATTAAATAATAGTCTTGCTCCTGACTTAAAGTGACGCTAATGACGCTTTACGATAAAGTTTCTTCACTGAATGAGCTGTGGATGTTATGATAATGCTGGTTGTAATATCCTACCAACCAAAAATACCATAACTGGCAACAACAGACCGGCCTCTCCTCCCTCCCTACTCCCTTGCAATCCTTAAAATTTGAAATTTATCCTTAAACACAGTTTATTTGTGCAAAAGAATTGCAGGAATGCATGACGATGTTAAAGAATTAATAGACTACGTAAAGTTTCTTCTTAAAACTCGTTTGTACTGATGGGATATGGGATTTTTATGTACAGTACAGTATAAGCTAATAATATTCGTCTCCCATCACCCTGCGAAGCTCCCACCCGATGACACATTCAAGCCACAAAACTTTTACATATAAACAGGCAAATGCTGGTTACTGAACTTGGGGCACAAAGAGTATATGCTTATAGATCAAAATATACTCAAAATTACATGATAGATCATTGGTGTAAGTTATTGTCGTACGTCACGTTACACCCCGCACACACACACACACACACACACACACACACACACACACATATATATATATATATATATATATATATATATATATATATATATATATATATATATATATATATATATAGCTACTTTAATCCTTCATAAGTTTCTTCAGTAATTTTCCTTTTATTTTTAAGTTCTTTCTATTCTACAAACTCTTCATCACACTCTCTGAAAATTTAGGCTACTACTTTTCCTCTTTAGTTCCGTATCTCTTTAGTGTTGTTTTGGTGCATGTCACGTGGATTTTTCGGTCATCTGTTTTCTATTTTCATCTGCATCGTCCACCAGCTGTAAGTAATGTATTATATTTATCCTCTGACTACCTATCTCCTTGCAGTTCAGTTGATGGTCTGGTGTAGTCATTAAGGAGGTTTGATTTGACCACTAACCAAGGAAACTCACCATAACACTCATTCAAATTTTATGCACCTACGACTTGGTACTCGTGTCGTGGGAGAGACTCAGTTCCTTTAGGTTAAAACAAACCGACAAGTTTTTAAAATGAGAATTTAAACCAGGGAATACTTTCTGGGCAATAATATTCACTGAAGACCAAGCAAGAATGGATTTCCTAAAAGTTTTTTTTTTTTTTTACTTAGGACTGTTAGCAAATAATTAGAGGTGTTATGGGAAATAGCAAGGATATTTACTTTTTTTTTTTTTTTAGGTTCTTTATTTACCATTCAGTACAAGCCCCAACGCTCTGGGGAACACTGTCCCTGAAGGCCAAGAAGGGGAGGGTGCATGAGAAAAAAAAAAAAAAATCGGTATCATAGGGCATAGAAAGTATAGAAGCAATAATCATTACAAGCACAATACTGAACAGACATATAATGATACGTACATGGTACAAAGTTCTTACAGTTACTATCATTACAAGTTCTGAGATGAGTAAAGTGGTACAGTTGGAGATATTTCCGCACGGGACACCGCGTCGAAGGCAGCAGGAGAGACAAATAATTTGATCTGGTAACAGTGTCTGGGGTAAACGAGGGGTGGGACGTGCGGGGTAGTGAGGGATTGAGGGGGCAGTGGGGGTAGCTGTGTGGTAGGAAAGGTGAGACGTGAGGGATGGGGGTGTAGTGGGAGTTGCTGTGTGATGGGAGGGATGGGAGTGGGGGTAGCGGAGTGTTGGGGAAAGGATTAGTAGCCATTTAATGTCGTAACATAATTTGCTTTGATTTTAAATTAATCTGTTTTTATGATAGGGGAACACACGAAGCAGCAACAAGCTGTAAAGTGATGGTTCACGGCATGATGAAAAATGGTCACTTCAGTGATCATGCAAGGCTGATATAAACACACAGACATCACCAATACGTAACCTTATATAATGACTCGCCCCCTTTCGGTATCTATAACATCCCTATTGTAACACAGACGTTTAATTCAGATACGTCTCAGAAAAGTTACTCATACATTCTTAATTGTAACATAGAAATGTAGTGTATGGAAAATAAAGTAGATACAATCTTCCATTTCTTCGATATTTCAACTATTAGTATTTTTTACCCCCAAAGGCATTAAAGTATATCAGATTTTAAGACAAATGCATCTTTGTTAGCTGTCTGTGAATTTGATATATTTCTTAAAGCGTAAGCATATGTTGGCTGCTTATCTCAAACTAATGTCAGAATAAACCAGACCTAGACCTTTTCAGGTCAATCAATAGCGTCTGCGTGTGAGTGTGTTGTGCAGTGTATAATACTGGGTCTCTCGCTGTCTATCTCCCTCAGTTTATCTCACAGAGACTCATAAGTAGGCTTAGAATAAACATGCATATGCATATGTACATATGCAAATGCATATTCTAGCCACTTATGACCGTAAGTGCATATTCCGATTTTTTCTGTTTATTTCTACGGCATATTTGAAATTTTCTGGGTATTATAACATCTTCAACCTGTAATAATATTAAAAGTCATACAGTAATATCTATCAGAAAAGAAGGAATTATTTACTGCTAAAATGGCTGTGGTTGGAAAGGTCGTGACATGATGGTCAGTAGACAGAAGCTGAATGAGATGGATTCGAGCATCACCACTTGACTTACCAGAGTCTGAGACGCATGCATAGCCTGTGACAAATATATATATATATATATATATATATATATATATATATATATATATATATATATATATATATATATATATATATATATATGTATCTATGTATGTACAATCGTTGCCTTAGTCCCTGGTGGGGTCGGCCGCTCTTATAATTATGTTGTCGTCAGTAACTTTTGTCTGCCGTGTCCTCTTCCACCAGGCTTAACTGCCTCATTTCATTCTCAGTTCCATCTCTCTACCTAATCCTTTGTCCTCACCTCGTTTTTCTCCCTTCCACCTGACTCCTGCATGCCACCTTCACAGGATCAACTTCCTCCATGCTGGTCACATGCCCATACCACCTCAAACATACCTCTCTTGCCTTCTCCTCACTTGATACAACTCCTGCCTCTATTCTGATGTCATCATTCCTCCTCCTTTCTCTCGGTGACACTCCCATCAGCCATCGTAGAATCCTCATCTCTCTCCTCTCCAGCTGTTTCTCTTCATTCTTCCTCAACATCCAGGCTTCTGCGCCATACAACAATGTAATAGCAGTTTCTGGAAGATTACTTCAGGTCATTCCTCCATCAACCTCACACACCCCAGAAGAGGATGCGTTCCACAGTTTGGAAAGCATTGGTTTACAAGAACATTGCCAACCGAGTGCTCACCCAACGTAGTAATTGGTATTGACACATTCTATCAGTCACGTTTTTTTCTCTTGGTTCACTTAATAATACTTGTTTATCCAGACAGCCTAGTACTAGACTGATGCATGAAGTTCATTAGAAACTCAGTAGAATAGAAGAGATGGGTTGAGAAACACTTCTTGTTTAAATGTAATGGGAGAAATAAGTCCTTCCTTCGACCTAATTCTCAGAAACAATTCTTATTCAGCTATATTCTCCTCAACTGTGAGTTGCATGAGACAATAAGTGTGTGATATTATCTCTAGTCTGTGTGGAAGGAGTGGGCGGAGAGGAGAACTGTCTGCCAAAATTTCATGCGTTAGGATGAGTGTTTTTAATTCAACGAGTGGGTCAGGATATCGTGATTGGCGTGATCGTCACCTCATTACCCTCCAGGAAGAGAGCTGAGAGCTCATACAGTCCGATCTAGGGCGAGGCTGTGACTTTCACACACGCACACAACCATTCCCTCCCTCAAGAGGAACAGTACCCTCCCACTTCGTTCGTGAAACTTTTCGCACCCGATCCGGCTCGAACCCCCGTCTTACTAGATGGCAGACGAAAGCATTACCACTACGCCAGTTGTGTGTGTGTGTGTGTGTGTGTGTGTGTGTGTGTGTGTGTGTGTGGAGGCTGGTTAGAACACATTTGAATGTACGGGGCGACTGCTACTGGTGGCACATTTGTAGATATTACATTACTAAAATTTCGTAAAACGTTAAGTGCATGCACAATTTGTAGCAATGCAAGTCCTACATATTGCTGGTAATTTTGTGTGAGTTTCGTGTGTATTTTGTCAAATATATCACCATCTTTAATAGCGACATTATGTCCGTATTCACTTTAGATGGCAACTGAAAAATAGACTTATTGTAATTTATTCCTGCCAACCGAAAGATTACCAGTGTGACTGTATATAAGGTAATCTACTGTCGTTTGTCAGAGAGAGAGAGAGAGAGAGAGAGAGAGAGAGATTATACATGTTTAATACTAGCATAATCACGCACGTATGCACATATGCATAAAGTTATATAGGTCTATTAAGATATGAGGGATTGGCCCTAAGAGTGTGTTGACTGGAGTATGCTTAAATTTATAGTCTGGTATGAAGGCCAGGCTCATCCATCCGTAAGCAGGATAAGTGCCTATGCGACTATGAAAGGATAACAAATTACGCCAACAGTCTAAAGGATGTATTTTCGTTATTCTGTCAGCGTTCTGTCTTAAGAGTGGTTGATTTATACAAATATAAAATGGACTATTACACGATGCTAAATTCGGTATTCAATGCAAGTTGCAGTGAAAGTTACAGTACAGTATCTTTGTTAAGCAACTCGCATGGGAAGCAACTGAAATCAGTTCAAAATATTTGTAAATTCTCGGTCAACAATAGAAAGCTTCCCGATGAGGGGACGGAATGACGGAGGCGAAGAATAAGGTTACGTATTGGCGATACCTGTTTGAATCATCATTAGCAGCTTGTTGCCACTATCTTTTATTATTACTAGAAAAATTGTACTGAAATGATTACACAGAGTTGATTAACCACTTCCTAACATTCACCTACCCCCCGCCACCACCCCTCCTCTTCCCCATCATTCACCTTCCCCGCCACTCCCACCCCCTGCTTCACCCCCAGCATTGTTACCAGATCATTTCTTTCTATCGCTGCTGCTGCCATCTACACAGTGTCCCGCGCGGAAATTTCTCCAACTGGACATACACACATATGAACAACTCGGACAGAAACTGGTGGTACAGGATAATCTGCCACTAAAGGTCAGGTTAATCGCACACGTCTACCCCCTAACTCCCCCTTCTTACCCCCACTGAAACACTGATTTGTCAGGCGAATGGATCGGAGATATGAAGCTTCGCTCACTTTCACGTCTTGCCGAATGTAATGTTACTTTTATTTTTTCTATTAGGTGTTTTATCAAGTGTATAGATCCATCTTCAGTTCCATGAGAAGTGATTATATCGAAGTTTTATTAGATTTCAATACAATGCCTCTAATGTATAGAGTTTGGTTTCCAAATAGTTATCCACCGTATTCTAAGCGATAGACTAAAATCCAAGTAACAGTTAAAAGTTATTTGACCACATAAGTCCCTTTCCTGCCTTGTCACCAGGACAGCCACATATGCTCCCACCTACTTCTCCACCTACCCACTCTACCCATCCAACGCAACCCACCAACCTCATCCCGGCCACCCACCCAGCCCACCGAGATCTGCTATTCACCCTGCTAACCCACGAATATCACACACGAAGGTCACCCAACAATGACACTCAACACTTTCACTCATTCACTTCTCCACCCTGAACCCATCCAGCCACCCAATCCCACTTAGATAATCCCGACCACGCAATCGTCTCAGCCACCCTGGCGACCAACGGTGCCCACTCACCCTGGCGATCCACTTTGTCCACACATCCCAACAACCTGTCTTGCCCACCAACCCCTACCACCCACCCTTCCCACTCACGAATTCCACCCATTCCCACTCACGAATTCTACCCACCCTGGTCACCCAACAATGCCATCCATCGCATCCACCCACACAACCCTCCCACCTCTCCCTGAACACTCCCCAGCCACCTCACCCTGCCCACCCGCCCATCCACATGCCCAACCACCCATCTTACCCAACCCCATTCACTGCTCCACCCCATTCACCCATTTGAACCCGACTTATCCATCAAACTTATCCCATCCAAACCTAACTTACCAACCCCTCCCTGACCACCCACATATCCAGCCACTCACCCACTCAGGCCACCAAAGGCATTCACTCACTAACCCGTATACCGCTACAACCCACCCAAAGCCACTCCACACACCACACCCAACAACCGTACCCTCCCCCCCCACCACCACCATTACCACTGTCCACCCACCCACGATCTACCTACACCAGGTCAGCCAGCCTGCCTCCCAAAATGAACCCAACCCGCGCAGTGACGTCACGCGCGGTCCACCTCACCACCAACCGCTCTCTCACCCTCATTTCACTCCTTCATTCTACGTCCTCTCTCATTTTGTATTATGTTCCCCACATTAAGTTATTATTTTCACTTAAATTTCTCGTGAAAGGCAATTAAGTCATCACTGATATTTAATTCACTTACGGTAGGATACATTTATCCAAATGCAGTGTACCATTATTATACCGATAGTTCATATGGACAGTACTAGTATAAATGATGACAAAAACAGTGATATATAACACAGGAATTCTCTTAAGGTTAAACACAATGAAAGGTTGTTAAAAGTAGAATATATTGTAAACATAACTTTAACTGGTACATTGAAACTAGGCAAATACATCCAGTAAAATTTAAACATTAATACTGAGGGAATACACTGTCTTAAATTTAACATAAGGAAAGTTCAGTTTTCTCCAGCGAAGATTACTAACAGTTCAGGTAACAAGTTTCATAGGTTTCCTTGGCATTCCTTTATATACAGCATATTTCCGTTTGTTCATTCTGAGTATTTTGTTAAGATGTCTCATCCTAAAGAAGATGGATATTCTTGCATAAAAAGAAATTATCTCATGTGACAAATCTACTCCAGCACTTTTTATCTCTGATGTAAGAGTCTGTACACTCAATAGTCCTTCTCTCAAGCCCTCACCATGCACGCCTTTAAACACTTCCCTCATTACTAATAACTTTGAGTAAAAGCTATCAGAGGGCATATATAAATGACCTCTACTGATCATTTCAGTCCATGACTTACTAGAGGAATCACAGTTCCTTGCCACATATCCTAGGTCTGGATGTTTATTTGCAAACTTTTTTACAATATGCCCACCAACATAGTGTAGGGACTGTTCTTCAATGACTGTGCTAGGTGAAATTGATACACTTATATTCTCCTTCTTTTCATCAGGTTCCTGCAACTCCCTAGACAGCACATCATCCACTTCCTCCACATCCAAATCCATTTCCTTAAAGAGAAGGCTTGTTAAGCAAATTTCCAGACCAAGTTCACGATCATGAGAGGAAGATTTACCGCTTGTTTCACAATCACTGTTTTCTACATTATTGCTTACATTACCCTTCTCACTAACTACAACATACTCTCTCCCCAGTATGAATTTTCTCAGCCGGTACTTAAAACTAAGAGCATGAGGGTGATCATGGGGTCCACTCATTTGCCTGATACAGCCGAAAAACTGCTCTATGCAGTCTTGATTTAGCCTCCTAGTCATTATATATTCAAATCCATAGTTTTGTTTCAGCATTTCATACAATCCTGAGAGAGACAGGCTAGATAAAATCACACCCTTCTGGAAACCATGGAGAGTTTCTGTTGCAGAATTATATACTCTTATAGTTGACATCAAACTGACCATCTTTTGTAATATATCTGCCTGGTGATCAAAATACATTCCATATGCACATCGCTCTTGCTTATCACCAAACATGTGAGAATTCATCACATCAAACCACTGATCAACAAGGCAAATGAATTTTGCTGTTGCATCCCAGTGATTACTCTGCAATAATCCTCTCTCTCCTAAATACTGAAATGCACTTGCACAGCTCTTTGACAGCAGCTGTGTTGCATACTTAACTCGCTGCCGCTGTTGACCAGTCACATTAAGATGAATGTCAGTTACTTTATAGGCTAAACCATATTCTGTTTTTGTCTTTGCTAACATCTCACGAATATAGTCATCAGACAATGTCACCATCCTCCAGCAAAAATCCAGAATCCAAAAGATTATTTCTGATTAGTTTCACCATATGTGGGACATCGGCAAAGACAAAAACTTCCCTATTAGCACATGGATTTTTGAAAGACACACTCCTAGTTTTCAAGGGATCTATGCCCAGTGCCTTCCACACACGAAAATTACATAGTCCTAAATCGTGTACTATGGCTATAACTGAGTAACCAACTGACTCTACTTTTCTAATCAAATCAAGTATAATATTCTGCATGTTTGATTCTTCAAAGTTATATTAAATTGGTTGCTTCCACTGCCCTACAAGGCTTCTTAACATGACAATATTTACATTGCTGTGTGGCTTGTATGAGATGTCTGTTCCTTTGTCATAAGACCATTGCTTGCTGATACTCATCTCATCAAAACACATAACTACCAACTTCTCTTTATAATCTAAAGTGTCTGCCTTTGATTTCATGAGGTGTAAGACTGATGACAAGATGCCTGGCTCACAAGGAAAACTCTTTGCTTTGTCTTTTAAAGTGCTCTCTGGTGGTAGTGGGAAGCCTACAGTGTTTTTAAGATACTTATAGCATTTTCGACTTAGACTCCTTAATGTCATGGCACGAGCTATGTCCTCCTCTGGCCAATTTTTAACACATTTACTTTTATTGAAAATTATATCAGTTTGACTCTGAGTGAAAATAGTCTTTAAAATGTCAACCACTTTTTGTTTCACTTCATTGTCACTCGTTTTTTCAGTTCTTTCTTTCAAGTTTAAATACTTGTTACGCCAGAAATCAACCTCATCTTGCAACTTCTTTATTTCCATATGCGAATCTTCTTTGATTTGCTGGCAGTTTGTGCAGAGTGATGTTACTTTATTGTTTTCACTAGCTAGCAAAGTAGTTTCTTTACTGACGTCATGATCTGATCTTTGTTCACGTAACTGTTCATCTGCATTTACTGTGACTTGGGTATTTTGTGTCTCAGAGCTGATATACGGCACACAGTCACTTGAGCTATGAACATGTAGTAACTCGGCTACTTTCCTCTTCAGTTCTCGCTTCTCTACTCTTTCAGCTCTCTTGGTAGCCACCTCTGTTGGACTTTGAGCTGAAGCAATAGAAATATTTACATTTTACTTGGTCTCTCCAACAATGATGTCAGCTGACTTACATAATATGACAAGTATAGGTAGATCGTGCACCCACCTTGGCGATGCACCGAACTACCACACCCACCAACTCAACCTCATCAGCTCCACCCACCCAACCGACTCTCTTCTCTCTCTCTCTCTCTCTCTCTCTCTCTCTCTCTCTCTCTCTCTCTCTCTCACACACAGGGAGAGAGTAGTTCACATCTTCTCTCACTAATCATCCTCAGTGGTTGTTTATCCCCGAGGAAGATTGTCCCCACGTCTTGCGAATTACTGTTTGATGGTTGACTGGATAAGCATTGAACAGTATGAACAGCATGTAATATTGAAAGTAGCATATATATATATATATATATATATATGTCCCATTGGAAAAATGTCTTATCATTGACCTAGTGCCACGGCAGTACATTGAAAGGAAGTCGGGGTGAAGGAAAAAGTGTCGATTTTTTCTAGTCACCCGTGTAAGATACCCGTTTTCTTCCTTCCCATTATGACAGAAAATGCTTTAATGCGTAACTAGTCAATTTACAAACTACCGTGACATTCATTTGATATTGTATTTTTCCTCTAGAGTAACCGTGCAAGCCTTGTCACACCTTCCCTGCTAACCCTCTGTACCCTCCCTGGACACATACAACTCCTGTTAGTCATTTATACTCCTTCGTGGCACTATTGCTGACCGTCCATCTATCCTTCCTTTCTCCTTTACTGAAGTACTTACTAGCCCGTGTCCCATCCTTGCCCGTTCCTACCCTGCCCATCCTATTCATGTTTATACCGTCCTCTGTAATGGCCAGGAACGGGCTGTTTATCTTGCTTATAATTATTCTGTTTCTCCCATATTCGCTTAGGAACAGATATTAGGTTGCTTCCTGAACCGACGAAAAAACCGCTATACTCCCATACGGCTCTCTCTCTCTCTCTCTCTCTCTCTCTCTCTCTCTCTCTCGTCGACGAGAATGCCGCCCTTACTTTCATACGGTGCTGTCTGTCTGTCTGTCTGTCTCTCTCTCTCTCTCTCTCTCTCTCTCTCTCTCTCTCTCTCTCCATAATGGGGTGTATAAAAGCCTGCGTTGCTTAGAAATAAAGCAACAACAGGCATTGAGCTTATAAATTACAACAGGCATTGATAGATCCATCAAGCATGAACAGAGCTCTACATAGCCATCCACATTCGTGACTCACACGAATACCAGCCAACACCAAGAGACCTCCCACATCTAACCGTTTCCCACTTACAAACCCATTCCCCTTAAACTTTTCATACTGGCCTGGCCATACAGTCCCTACCGTATCCCGAACCGAACACTGACGCTATACGCTGGAAGGAGCCTCTTAACAGAGGTGGGGAGGTAAAAGAAAAAGGTGGCAAACAGCTGGATAGAGTTAGGTTAGGCATCCCAAAAAAGGGAAGACTCAGGGTCACCTGAAGGTCCTATCTGCGACGCTCACTAGTGAGTGGGAGAGATTGCCTTCAGGCAAGGGGCACCCATGGGTTAGGCAGGCCGCCAGAACCACATACACTAGACACTATCTAGCTACAACCTCACTGACTCCACGGTGGCTAGAATAAATTTTAAACATGATCTCCCTAACAGCAGAGAAACGAAACTCAAACTTCTAGAAATGGTTGCTCCTACGTTGGCTAAGATCACAGCCATACACCCTTGCAATGATGGCTTAATAATCACAACATCTGAAGACAAGGATATAGACCTCCTGCTGCGACATGAAACGAGCACCCATTGGAGAAACGCAGGATTTACCCGCCTCATACCAACAGAACTGAGATGCAAGAGAACCATAATCTGCCACCGTCTATATGACTTCATCTACGAAAATGAAGAAGATGACATAAAAGAACTTCAAAGGCTGCAGGACTGGGCAAAACTAGCCAATATCACAAAATTCCCAAACAAGAAAACAAAAAAATAAACACACTGAAGGTTGAATTTGAGGACGTAAAAATGGCTGAAAAGGCAGAAGAAGGTCTGCTCTTCTCTATGTCTGTAGGAAGGAGCCAGATCACAAGAGAGACCTATACCCCAATCATTACCTGCTTCAAGTGCTACCAGGTAGAGGATCACACAACGAAAGACTGCCCCAAGCCCAATGACTACAAGGCATGCTCAGAATGCGGATCACACGACCACACCTGGAGGCAATGCACAGAAAGAACCAAAAAATGCCTTAACTGTGGCGATAATCACCGCACTCTTGCAATGAGATGCAAGATTAGGAAAGAAGCAATAAAAGGAAAGGAAGAAGAAATCAAGAAGGCAAACAAAAACTAAGCAAAACAAAGTGTATGCTGATATTGCAAACACAGCAGCTACACAAGCCATCAGCAACATCTCTGCTAACCCACTCTTTAGCAACAGCCACGCTTTAGCTAAATAAATGATGTGCCTGTTCAATGCTCATTTGCAGAACGCCGTAGCACCTGGTACATTTAACCAAAAACTTAACTTATACCTCACAGCTAACAACCTGCCTACCATGAATTTCCCAGACGATCAGCCATCTGCAGCAATCATCAAAACAATTATGCCAGCCAGTGAAATTCTGCAGGAAGCTGTCACTCAACAACCAGACAACGAGAAGCTAAACACTTGTACCGAATCTGAGGAACCAGACTCATCATCTAATGCATATGAGTGCTCAGACACAGAAATCCCGGAAGTAATCACTGGCGAAGCTGACGCAGAATACCAGCAAGAACACATCCCACCAATCACAGAGCCACTAACACGACACACCAGGTCCACAGATCTCAGTCACCAACCAGAAACTCGTCACGGCCAGCAGCACTCAGACTCTAGACAACTGGCCAATGCCAGCAAGGAAAAAGCCAGGGAAGTGCTCAACCCCCCACAGCAACAGATCAAGCTGCCCAAAACACTCTTCTCTCAGTCCCGAACAAAACGGCCCAAACACTAAGACTAATATAATATAATGTCCTCAACTGGAGGGGAAGGAAACACAAGTTAAACAACACTTACATACACATAGGCCCCCACATAATCCTTCTCAACAGCCACGGGGTTAAATCTGATGAACAGTTAAAAATTCCAGGCTACAGAGTTTACAAATCAAATAGACACGAAAGAATCACGGATGGACCAGCAATTGCAGTCAAGCACAACATACAACACAGAATACTTGACGACTTTCTCACCAACACACTTGCAGTAGAAATACAAACTCAAACAGGAATCATCTTACTTGCCACAGATTACATCCCATCTAGCAGACCTTTCATATCCACGCCAGATTACATCACACTCTTTAGAAGAAACACACCAGTCTATCTCTTTGGGGATCTAAACGCACACCACAGAACACTTGGATACAGAGACACGAATGTGGTAGGATCACAGTTACACCAACTAATTCTTGACAGAACAATACAACACATAGGACCACACTTCCCCACATATATTTCAGCCAACTCTGCCTCAACACCAGACATAATATTATCAAACTATAACACCTACCACAACATACAAGGACCCCTAACAACAAGCGATCATATTCTCATAATCGCAGAAATTTCAACCTATCCATTCCATTCACCTTACAGACCAAGACCAAACTTCATTGCTGCTGGCTGGGAAAATTTTCAAAGACACATAGATACACATCTCCCTGACATAACACACCTACAATACGTCACACCTACTGAACTGGACAACATAATACATTCATGGTACACCATCATCAAGCAAGCCATAACACTACACATCCCAATAATACGAAATAAACCGCTAGCAGGATACACACCAAGTCAAGAAACACAAAATATCATAGCACAATGAAATGCACTTATACAACATACACAGACAAACGGATGGACCAGACAACAGCATTGCAGCTCCAACTACACAGGACGCTACAAACAGAACACAGAGAGACATGGTCAAACATAATGCAAAACCTCTCACACATATACAAGGAGCCAGAAATTTTCTGGAGGAAACTTAGGTCTCTATCTGGCAATAACAGCAACGAACCCCCTTACATGTTTAACTCTCAGAATGGAAAAGTATACTCTGACCCTGGCAAAGAAGCCCTGCTTAAAGACATCTGGAAAGAGCAGAAGATCAACCTAAGAGAGGCCCCCTCCCCCAAACAGAGCAGACAGTAAATCAATACCTCACAGTACACAAGGACAGAACCACACCATACAACACAGCAGACCCAACACGCCTAAATCAAACCTCATTCCTTACACGCCCAATCACAAACACAGAAATCACAAACATTATCCATAAAATGAAAATACTTGCCCAGGCGAAAGTGGGCTCAATAATACAATTTTAAAAAACCTCCCAGATTCAGCCATTCACTCACTAACTCGCATATTAAATGCAACATTTCCAGCAGGATATTTCCCTGCCAAATTTAAACACTCTGAAATTTATTTCTAAAGCTGACAAGGATCCTCGCCACCCACAAAATCACAGACCAAAATCTCGCCTAGAAGAGCCTGGGAAAATAAAGAGAGAGTGATTAACAACAGATTAAGAATACACACAGAAACAGAAGACATAAACAATCCCTATCAATACGGCTTCCGTATTGGTAGGAGCACAACACAAGCCCTGGCAATTATGACTGAACAAATTGCCATCAACAAAGCAGACGGAGGACAGTGCCATGTAGTACTATAAGGGACATAACTAAAGCTTTTGACAAGGTCTGGCACCCAGGAATGAAATACAAAATCTTGCACTTGGGACACCCTGTCGTACTGAGAAGATGCTCTGCAGTTTCCTAGACGACAGGGATGTAAGTATGAGGGTTAACTCTTTCATGTGTGACAGATTCAGTCTTAGCTGCGGAGCCCCTCAGGGCAGTGTCCTATCTCCAACACTTTTTACTCTATACACGAAAGATATTCCCCCTCCAAACAAAGGACTCAACATAAGCTATGCTGATGATATTACACAAATCATCCCCTATAGGGGCAAATAAAAAAATATGATCAGCAGGCAAGCTAAGAGAGAAACAGAATTAATTAATGTCTTCGAAGAACAATGGAAAATAAAAACTAACACGAACAAATTCACAGTAATAGCATTAGGTTCAAGACAAAACATCCCAATCAACATAAAAAACGAACCTATAGAATTCAAAACCTCAGGGAAAATTCTGGGACTGAAAATCACCACGAACGGATACACTGATAACATCAAAGATAGCAAGGGTAAGGCCAACCTCGCCCTATCTAAACTTTTCAGATTCCGTGACTTACCAATAAGAATAAAAATTCACCTGATAAAAGCGCTTGTTCTTCCAGTCTTAGACTACCCTCCAATCCCTACACATACACTGAGTAAAACACAATTACTACAACTTCAGAGAGTACAAAATAAAGCCATAAGATTTGCTACAAACATAAGATATCCTTACACACAAAATACTCAGGAGCTACACGAAATGACCTACATAGAACCGATAAACGTACGCCTCCACAAACAAGCCAAGAAAATCTGGCAAAAAATAGAGGACAGAGACAGAGAAACTTTTAATAAACTGCAACAACAACTTGCAAACATTATATACACCAACAGAAACTTCCCCAGCAGCCTAAGCCTACTACACTTAGAGCCACAACCCATTTACA
Source organism: Coenobita brevimanus (assembly GCF_032717465.1). Lineage (NCBI taxonomy): Eukaryota > Metazoa > Arthropoda > Malacostraca > Decapoda > Coenobitidae > Coenobita > Coenobita brevimanus. Next base: position 8,956,778 of record NC_136997.1, read on the forward strand.
CTTAGCTAGCTAGCTTCCAACACAACACACACAAACAATTAAAATAAATAAATAAATAAATAAATAAACAAATAAAATAATAATAAATAAATAAAAATAAAATAAAATAAATATGAAAATAAAAATAAAAAATAAATAAAAAAATCATATAAAATCAAAAATAAAATAAAAATAAATAAATAAATAAATAAATAAAACATAAATTAATAATAACGAATCAAACAAAACAGAAACAATGAACAAAAACACAAAAGCCAGCAAGGTGGTCAGCCCACCAACTGTTCTTCTTGGACATTCCTTCTGTTTTTGTCATTATTACCTTCCCTCCTCCCCTCTTTATTTCCCCCTGTAACTAAAAAAAAAAAAAAAAAAAAAAAAAAAAGCAGAGATCCTCTCTTTGGCTCAGTGGTAACGTGCGCGCGTATCAAAAGCGGGGTATGAGATCGGATCTCTGTCAGTCCAGTGAATAATTTGTTGAGTTTCATTTCAGTTAGTACATAATGGTGGCAGCTTAATGGGATGATTTAAGCCTATTTTCATTTATGTTCTGTGAATTTTTCCTCTGTTTAAGGCTTAAAGATTCCCGAAGAACCCATGTGTTTAGCCTAACCATAAGGTACAGTCGCCTTCACTTCTAAGTACTACACTGACTTGTGGCGTCTTGGTAGATGTGGCACCACTGTGTTTGTTTACATCGTCGTCTTAAGACCCGAATGAGTTGGAGGAACCCCGCCATAGTGGTCAGGTACTGACAGCTGCATTGCCATGATTTGCGTAGTGCTTATATTATACAAAAGATGTTATGTTATTGGACTTGTGCCTGTAATTCAAGGTTAATTTAAGGTGATGGTGCTGGGACCAATCAGGGAGTTGAATGCTTCGTTGTGGATGTTCAAGGGTGCTGTTGGTCCGAAGCAGGCCTTGCTTTACTGAATGAGATGGGAGCCAACATAAAACTTGCCTTGCGCAACATATAAAGGAAGAAGAACCTATTCATCCTATCTATCTACCTATCAAATGTTTCTATATATCTCAAAATTATATCTATATCTATATATCTGTATATAACTCTCTCTCTCTGTATATATATATATATATATATATATATATATATATATATATATATATATATATATATATATATATATATATATATATATATTGCCTACACTTCTATCTCTCCATGTATCCATCTCTCTCTTGTACATATATATCATCATCAGCCGTTGAGGTCCACTGCAGGACCGGCCTATCCCTACCGAAGCAGGGACGATACAGCCAATGTATCTCTACTCAGTGGCTTAGGCTGTCTGGTAGAGACTGTATGTAGGATGAAAAGTGCTTGTGAGTGTGATTGTAGTGTTGTAGTGGCTTTGGATATGTGTGTGTAGTCTGTGAACCAAGTGTAATCGGCCCGCCTTAAGCTGATTGGGTGCAAGCATAATAGTATGCGACACTGGTTCAACCACAGCACTCCTTGTGTCCTCCAAAGTAACAAGTGGCTTGGTGAACGCTTCCCAAAGTTTTTACAACTCTGGCGGAAGGCGAACCCGCGCTCACTAGCGTGCGAAACGCACACTGTACCACCATATATATATATATATATATATATATATATATATATATATATATATATATATATATATATATATATATATATGGAAATTATGATGAGGGAACAATGAGCGGAATGCAATTTAGTTAAGACAAGGAAATGAAGTTGTTTATGAAACTGTTCCACATTGGGAAAAAATATAACGATGTTCTTAAGAGAGAAGAAAGAAGATTTTGATTATGTGGGATAAATTTTACCTGGTCGTGGTGTAGCGGACTGCTGCCTGACTCTCATCAGAGAGTACCGGGTGGTAATATATTGGAGGATCTTAAGAGAGCATTGCCGTATCGGCCTAGTCCTTCTGGGCTAGTGTTGTCAAATTCATAATATCTGAAAAACTTCCGCCACACAAAGCCTGTCTCCCAGCCACACAAAGCCTGTCTCCGAGTATTCTTCCATCTCTTCGTTCAGCTTCTCTCTGTTGCGCTCTCCACCTGTGACCCTTATATCCATTTCACCACTCCTACTATCCATGAATTCCTCATTATCAGACCACTTCAGCACTCCTTGATCAGCTCTTACAGTATTTACCAGACTGCGCTTCCCTCCATGTATCTCACTTTCATCTCCAACCCATTACACCACCATATTGCGTTATTGCGCTCAGACAGTTCGGTTCCAGCAAACCATTTATACTACGTATGCTATGTCATGAATCTAGTAAATATCAAGCTATAAAACTATAATCAGGTATTTGAACACACTCAAATTCAGTACAGTGTTCAGTTAACAGACTTGGATAGAATATTACAACACCAGGCAACTGAACCCAAAGGCATTTTCGTGTGTAGTGGTAAGCAACATCGGAAATGGTTGACAGATCCATAACTGTGAGATTATCACTAACATTAATAAAATGGTCATGTATTTAGCCAGAACAGCCATACCGGTGGGTTTTGACGCCCGCTAGAGGAGAAAGAAGTTTATCATTAAAATCTGAGTCCCTCTCCAATAAGATACCCAGAGTATTCACAGTTCACGGCCAAGGTATACGGAATAGCCCTTCTTTTGTCTTCAGTATATATATATATATATATATATATATATATATAATCGCGTAGGCATCGAAGACCATGTAGCACGGCATGGGCCCTAACTCCCGACCTTATGGACGGCGAGTCAGCGCTCTACTGACTGAGCTACTCTCTCAACATACAGTACTAGAAGGATTTGGTAATCCGCACCAATATAATATGAAGAAGGAAAATTGAGACTGTAGATCATACACAGTTTATTGATGTGTTTAGTAATGGGTCCATCCTCCCTGCTGCACTATAACATCATGGAGTCTATCAGGCATGCTGGAGGTATTTCTCACAAATGTGTGGCTTTCCTCGCAGAGATTCCCATTCTCGCCGTATATGTTCCATCAACTGCTCGGCTGTCCTCTCTCTTTCTGGCTCCCATGTGTTGACCATATTCGCACAGATACTTTCAATTGGGTTGCAGTCGCAACCCTTGGTAGGCCAGTCCAAGAGCTGAAGATTTTCCTGTGTAGCAAACCACTCCTGGACTGCACGTGCCATGTGAAATGGGCACCAATCATGGACGAGTATGGTGGGACCTGGTGGGAGAAAATGTCGCTCCTGCAGGGAAAGCAGGAAAAATTCCTCAAGAATATCCAAATACTTCTGGGCTGTGAACCGTTCCTCTACTCTTGTAATATCTCCCACTCCATGGATAGATACCCAGCCCCAGACATTGCACACTTGATGTCCACTTCTGGTCTCCTAGGTGTTTGCTCGATGAAAGCTAAAAAAGAATATTACGTTATAGAGGTTAGTTTGGGTTCTGGCTTCTCCTTTAATTGAAAGCTACCCTACTTTGTCTGGAAAATTCTTAAATATATTTTGTAAAAAATGGTTATAGGAGGAATAACAGTTTTCTAGTCTAGTAGTGTTTCTTATATTTTCTTGCATAATTTCACCTTACAGACACTGGGTGGTATATGCTATACTGCATTTTAAAGACTCATTTATCCTTCCCAAACTTTCTGGGTAACCGATTCATTGGTCAACAATGAATAGATAAGTATATTAATATAAAGTGATTTTTTGACAAACCATTGGCACTGTTGCTGATGTGATTTTGTGAGCCTATTTAACAGTAAATCACCGAGTTCGTATGCCTAATCCTAAGTAACTTATGATAGTATCGTGTATTACAGTAATACAGCCTTTTTTTTCTAGCTGGCGCAAGTTTCGGCGATCGACATACCCACCACACTTCCTGAGAAAGAAATACAGATTCACTTGATCCCTCCACATACCCATTCCAAACATTTTCATCCTCTTGTGAGGATTGTGCAAACATAGGGTCAGTCTAAAAAAGAAAATTATGAAGGTTAAATTAAAAGAAAACAGTGTGAAGTTATAAGTATTTAAATCCAGCAAGGAATCTCTCTTCATTCGTCTGCATGCGCCTCTGTAACCATACCGACTCCTTCCTGATCCACTGCAAAGTTATCATTTTATTACAATTTTGATTACATTGCGTGAAAATTCAGCCTTTCTTACGTTAGATGACCTACTTTTAATACCAAAAAAGAATAACCATTAATGTGACTCAGGAGAAGTTGCTTTTGCAGGTAATAATGAATAACACCCAAGCAGGGGATGTCGATTGCCGAGATTTACTCCAGCGCGTTTTCTCTCTCTCTCTCTCTCTCTCTCTCTCTCTCTCTCTCTCTCTCAAGCTGTATGAAACACTGGTTGCAGCAGTGCTTTCAGGTCAAACATCAATATATTAAACATCTTAGCAGGTATTATTTCTCCTCCACACATGAGCCCTATCATGATCGGACGATCGGGGAGTTTTCTCGTCAGAGAAAACCCGTGACCAGAAGTCTAGCATTTGGTTCTCATATTGGCGGCCACATTCCAGCCTGGCAGCACGATGCGCTTCTGTGAGGCTCTGCTTCCTCTCGGGAACAGGGAACCCTATGATGTATTCCCGCCTCATGTAACCGCCGACGGACTGTAGAGAGAGATACTTCTAGTCCAAGTCTCTCCCGGAGTGCCACTGCAAATTTTGTTAGTGGTGATTCCTGTGTCGCACGTAGTAACACTTCGTCCTGCTGGCGCGTCGTCACTCGTGAGAGTCGTCGTTTTGCTGTGGAATGCAGTTATTTGCGTTGTCAGACGATCGAGAATATGTCGATCTCTATGTAAACATTTTCCTACTACCTTGAATGAGTACTTAGGGCGGATTAGTGTTGCACTAAGTGGGGTTATGTGTTGGAAAAGGTTCCGTTTTGAGTGATATGAGAGCCTTTAGGGTGTGTAGGAGATTCAATAATAGCAATGTTGTGGCCCTCAAGGAAATGCTACATATGCAAACCCTCATTAACATTTACCTGCTGTCTTCTTTAGCCCCTACACCGCGGGCATGTTTACCAATGTTTTGCCTGTCCCGCGGGGTTATTCGGGCTCCGACAGACTCTCAAAAAATATTTGCCAAAAATCAGTTATTAGTCCTAGAATATTAAAATTATATATGCTTATGGCACATACCTTCAGCTTTCTCCTGGAATGTTTGTTGAGCCTTCGTCGTTACCATAGGACTTGTGGAGACCTCTGAATTAAGGTAACGAAGTCTCCACTTTACACTTCCCGACAACCTGTAATATGATTACCACAGCCAGATATTAACACTATAAACACTACGCTATGATTTTCAAGTAGTTTGGGATCCATACTCCAAAAAAAAAACACTGTGAAAGCAATGGAAATTACCAGAGCGTCTGATCGTCGCACTTGCGCTAAGTTCGCTCTTGGTACTCTGTCATTTATTATTCATAAAACCCCTCACACTTTATATTTCTATTACTATATCACACTTATATATATCTGGAGTCTTTCTCCATAAGTTTTCTTCAGTAGTATTAGTTTATTGTCACTGAAGTCATTCAATTTTTCATTCAGTAAAATACGTGGACAGCCATGGATGCACTTTCACTGTTATAACATAAATTATTTGTACTCATATTCTTATATTAGTAATTACTTACATTACTATTTACATTTTCTATTCTATTTTCAATATTTACCCTTCTATTTTACTTACACTATGTTATTCACTGTCACTTTCAGTAAGATAAAACTATAATACACTGTTCAATCATATGTACTGAACATCCATTGCTTTCACTTGCTATTTACACATTATTTACACATTATTCTCCTTTCACACTTGCACTGTTAGAACTGCTTCTGGCTGTGGTAATCAAAGAAGCAGGTAACACAGAGGGGAACCTGGCACTCAGCGCACTGCCAAGAGGTGCGTTTGTGCTCAGGTGTGCTGCGGGTGGTATGTGCACACACCTGACACCTGCGAATCGCAGCCTTCCTTTTCCCTATGGCAGGCATTAGCTCCAGTCTGTGCCGATCCATATACGCCCTCTGCTCAAGTCGGTCGGGAAGTGTTACTGGATGGCGCCTTGGAGTTGCTGCTGTCACCCTACCATATCTTTCCAGCAGCTGCTGGACACAAGTCCTGGCGAACAACCTCAGGGAGAAGGACTTGGGTGGCTTGACCTTCATCTTGTATAGGATGAAGGGGTTCAGCATCGTCATATCTATGATATGCAGAAAAACTTTCCTGTACCACCTAGTATTCTTCCTGAGGCAGTCGATCTCACCAATCATCATGTCGGACTTGTCCACCAGCCGCATGTTGATATTGTAGTCCAACACAGCATCAGGTTTCATCACAGGTTCGCCTGTCCTACGGTCGACCTTCCCACTGTCTGTCATCTCCCCCTTATGTACGGTGGTGAGCATGTGCACGAACCTCTTGTCATGCCACCGTATTGCCAGCATCTTCTCAGACTTGCGTAGGTGCACGTCTCCTCACTGCGAGGTTCCTGCCTCTGTGAATTTGGGGAAGTGGGCACGATTACTTTTGACAGTGCCGCAGGAGCCAATGCCGTGCTCAGAATGGTATTTGGCAAGTTTCGGTGCTGTATAGTAGTTGT
>NC_136997.1:8968367-9008367 GCF_032717465.1 Coenobita brevimanus
CCAAACTCACACTTTGATAAATTAGCTACAAGATTAGCCTCAACTAAACGCTCAAGAAATTTACTGACATATCATAGGTGATCTTTCCAGTTGTCACTGAAGATTAATACATCATCAGTATAAACAACACACCCTGCCAAACCCTCTGTTACAACATTCATGAGCTTCTGAAATGTGGCTGGTGCATTCTTCATACCATATGGCATTACAGAACATGCAAAAGTCTTTCCTAGTGTTACAAAACATGAGATCTCCCTAGCACGTTCAGTCATAGGTACTTGCCAGTATTCCTTTAACAAATCAAACTTACTTATGTATCTAGCCTTTCCGATCTTGTCTATGCAATCTTCCACGCGAGGGAGAGGGTAAGTGTCTGTTTTGGTTATCTGATTAACACGTCTGTAGTCGATGCAAAGCCGCTGTGACCCACCTGGCTTAGGTGATTAGAGTGACAGGAGAACTCCACTCGCTCTGACAGGGCTCAATCATCTTGTGGTCCAACAGGTAGCCAAGCTCCTTCTGGATGAGAGGAACTTTCACTGGGTTCACATGGTAAGGAGGCAGTTTAATTGGCTTTGCGTCTCCAACATCGACATCATGCATCAACACAGTGGTTCTTCCTGGAGTGGCACGGAACACTTGCGGGTACTCCTGCAGTAATGCCGAAAACTCCTGCCTTTCCTCGGGAGCTAGATGAGAAAGCTTAGTCTGGAGATCATTCATGATATCAGGATTCTTCCCCAAACTATCACTCAGGCTCATACTGCATGGGAGAGCTTCACTTGCAGACTCGGGTGGAACAGCTACAGTGCAGACTGGATTATTTTCGTCCCACCTGTGATATAACTTTAGCATGTTGATGTGACAAAGTTGCTTGTTCTTTCTACGATCTGGTGTGGCGATGACATAGTTGACATCACTGAGTTTCTTCTCCACGAAATAAGGACCACTAAACTTGGCTTGAAGAGGTTGCCCATGCACTGGTAGCAGAATCAAAACCTGATCTCCTGGCTGAAAGTGGCGTAACCTGGACTTCTTATCATACCAAGTCTTCATCTTCTCCTGAGCAGCTCCTAAATTCTCTCTCGCCAGCTGTAAAGCAGTGGACAGCCGTTCTTTGAACTTCATCACATACTCCAGCAGGTTGACGTCATCATCCTCCGACAACCAGCATTCCTTGAGTAGCTTAAGGGGTCCTCTTACTTCATGGCCAAACAGGAGTTCAAAAGGTGAGAAGCCCAGTGATTCATTTGGAGATTCTCTTGTGGCAAATACAACAAATGGAAGACCTTTATCCCAGTCTTTCTGATGTTCCAAACAGTATTTCTTGAGCATCGATTTGAGTGTTTGATGATATCTCTCCAACGCTCCTTGGGTCTGGGGATGGTAAGCTGAAGTCGTGATCTGGGTGATGCCCAACTCTTTCAGAGACTGCTTGAAAACATTTGACATGAAATTACTTCCCCGGTCGGACTGTACCTCCTTGGGCAGACCAAACTTTGTGAAGAACCCTAGCATTTCCTTAACCACGTTTTTTGCTGAGATATTTCTAAGTGGAATGGCTTCAGGATAACGAGTAGCCATATCAATCAGGGTCAACACATAAGAAAATCCTGAAGAAGTCTTAGGAAGAGGGCCCACAATATCCACCAACACATGGGTGAATGGCGCCTCAAAAGGAGGAATGGGAACTAGAGGTGCAACCTTTTCGGTCTGATTACACTTCCCCACAACTTGACAGGTGTGACAAGACTTACAATACCAGGACACATCCCTGAAGATACCTGGCCAGTAGAAGTGCTTCAAAATGCGTGCCACAGTCTTCCTCACTCCAAGGTGTCCTGCCAAACTGGAATGATGAGCCACTCTAATGATATCCTGCCTACAAACACGAGGGATGACAACTTGATGTACAACCTCCCATTCACAGTCGGCTGATGCTGTTGGGGGTCTCCACTTCCTCATAAGTACTCCTGACTTTATATAATAACAAGTAGAAGCACCAGCTGACTCTTCCTCACTGCAAGCAGAGTTAGCTAGACCTTTCAACTCAGGGTCAGCAACCTGCAACTCTAACCAACTCTTGACGAGACAAATTATCAACACTACGGGGTACTGCCTCATCTGGTGAATGGTCCAAATTAGCAAGAAAAGTGTCAGCTAGGATAACATCATCATCATCATCATTATCCTCTAAGTCACCAGTAACTTTAGACTTAGCCCTAGTGACAGCACATGCAGGGAACACATCAGGGACATCACAATCCTGGGACTCAGCCACTGGCTCACTAGACAACTGAGGAGCTGGACACACTTGACTTCCACCAATATCATTTCCAAGTAAGAAAGTTACACCTGACATTGGGAGTGTCTCAACCAACCCAACCATAACGGAACCATTAACAAAACCAGACTCTAAATTCACTCTGCACAGAGGGACAGAGAAGTAATTATTCCCTACACCTTGTAAGATTACAGTTTCATCAGAGGAATTAACATTAGAGCCTAGAACACTGGTCAGCATAAGGGATTGGCAAGCACCTGTATCACGATACATTTTAACTGATTTCCTGTCATTATTGTCCAGAGGACTGACAAAACCATCAGACAGGAAATTAGCACATGAACTCTTGAGAGTGTCACCCACGTTACTGCTCAAAAGAGGAGCTCCATCATGAGAATTTAAGTTACCCCTCAAAGCAGGTTCAGTTAACTCAGTTAAAGAATTCTGGGAACTATCAAGGGTGGACACTAGACCAATTGACTGAATATTTAAAGACTCCTTTTTGTTCACACCACGCTGTCTCCTGAAACATTTCTCCGTAGTATGACCAAGCGTACTACAATAAGTACATTTACTTTTCTGAAATCTAGAGGTGAAGCTGGTATTTACTTCCTGAGAAACATCATCTTTATTCTCCTTCCTGTTACCTGTACTCTGAGTAGAGGCAACGTACTTACTCTCAGCTTTCCCTTTTTCTCTAGAATATCTCTTGTGAGTGAGAACATATTCATCAGCTAAAACTGCAGCATCAGACATATTATCTATTCTTTTCTCATCAAGATATATGCTTACATCTTTATAAATACACCTCTTGGAGTCCTCCAGCAAAATCATCTGCTTAAATTTGTCAAAATCAGAATCCACTTTCTTAGAATTTAACCACTGCTCTAACAGATCTTCTTTGATTTTTGCATACTCAACATGGGATTGCTTATCTTGCTTATAAGTTGTCCTAAATTTTACTCTATAGGCTTCAGGAACAAGCTCATAGGCCTTAAGAATCAAGCTCTTAACTACATCATAATTATCAGATTGATCCTGAGGCAAAGATGCATAAGTTACTTGAGCTTTACCGGTGAGAACAGTTTGAAGGAGTACTGGCCAATACTTTTTGGGCCAATTAAAACATGTAGCTACCCTCTCAAACAACTGAAAATACTTTGTTAAATCAGATTCATTAAAAGGAGGGACAAGTTTAACATTTTTAGCCACATCAAAATCATCAGAGCTAGATGATCCAGTTCCACCTTGTTTCATGCGATACTCATGGTCTGCCTGAATCCTAGCAGTTTCAACTTGTGCCTCAGCCTCCTTAGCACGAGCCTGAATCTTAGCCTCCTTAGTATGAGACTCCGCCTCCTTACCGAGACTCAGCCTCCTTAGCACGAGCTTGAAATTCAGCTTCCTTCACACGAGCCTCCTGCAGGGCTAGGTGTAACTTAGCTATTTCAATCTGCGTTTGCTCATTTGGAGGAGTTACATTAAACAAGCTTTCACTAATCATGTCAACAATTTGATCTTTAGAATGATGAGAGCGAACAGCAATTCCCAATTGTTGAGCAACAAGCTTAAGTTCATTCTTTGTTCTGTTTTCTACATCACACACTGTTTGCACATTTGACAAAAAATCTTTGGCTTCATCAAGCGAAGTAATAGTAGACATCATGAATAAGTAACAGTCACAAAATATCAAGCAATATCCTTATGATAATATCCTGAATATCCTGATATGAGGTCGCCAAATTTATGTTACGGAACAGAGAAAGATAATGTACACTTTAAGTGAGAATACTAAAAATCACTACTGTCCCGTAAAGTTCCAGGTTCAAAACAAAAGAGGTAAAATTACAAGTTAAAGTTTAATGCTCAAACTAACAACAAAACATTCAGGACTTATAAGGATAATGTAATGGCAAAAAACAATTAAATATACGGTTAACTGCAAATAGCCTCTATTAACACGAAATTAGCAAGAGTAAATTTATCTAAGTCAGCCCTGATAAAATGAGACAGCAGGATAATACTCAGTGAATGCAAGATATATTATTACAGATACAAAATATTATTAATGATGACTGACATAAAGAACCTTACATGAATTACAAAAACCTTACTAGGCCTTAGAATTAACCTTATGCTACACAGTACAAGAAAAAATGCAACAACAGTTATACTCAAATTACACACAGCTGCTAGATGGTTGGAGACTTCCTGAGCACTCACAATAATAACAACTGTACAGGGGAGGACAGAGATGTGAGCAAAATGAGGAGTAGATCTAAGTGGCAATTAATGTAGAGACTGAGCTCATTATATAGGGGCCGGCAGAGCTTGATACAACTTGTAAGAAGGACGCGCAAATGAAGCCATGGGGACGAAGAGTTGACAATCCCGCTCTGAACAACAGAAAGAACGACTTACTCTACTATAACGGTAGAAGGGGGGGAGTGAGGTAGAACACGCTCGTGATCAAACAGGCAGCACACTGTACGTTTGAATTACACAAAGGATGATGAAATCATAGGCTATGTAACAATAGCAACAGAGGAACGTGGCTAAATTAGTTCACTAATTAAAAATAGTGCAAGAGGAATGCAATGTTGTTCACCGAATGCCTACATACCCTGATTAGTCAGATCTCCAGATTCTTGCCATCTCCGTATCCACTTTGCTACAGTCCTAGTTGATATGCCTGATTCGTTGATGACGGCCCAGATACTTAATCCATTCTCTCGGAGACCAGTGATCTGTCCTCGTAATGCAACCTCGCTGTTTCTTCTGTCCATGACGAACACCTTCTTTGATTGGCATTGCATTGCTCATGATGCCCAGACAAAACTTCGGTTTGCCCATGATTGGCTGCCTACTATGCCTGATAATGAATATGATTGGCAACTGCTGAGTTTCGTATACGTTGCTCTTGGCGGTTCAGATTACGAATATACTGTACTATGCCCATGATAACATATCTGCTTTTATTTGTCATGTTGGCCTGCCTGAGCTATTTAGGTGTGTGATATTAGATATTATTGTGTTACATCACCGCATTTCATCACTGCTTATTTTCCTTTAAATTTTACTGTTTACCCCCCCCCCAACTGTAGAACAGTTTCATAAATTACTTCGCATCCATGTCATACCTAAATGCCTTTCTGGTCATTGTTCTTGCATTATTCTTTTGATGCTATATATATATATATATATATATATATATATATATATATATATATATATATATATATATTTACATGATGAATATGTTCATCCTCCATTGTATGTTGCGCTAGACAAGTCTTATTTTGGCCCGCGTCTCATTCAGTAAAGCAAGGCCTGCTTCGGACCAACAGCACCCCTGAACATCCAAAACGAAGCATCCAGTTCCCTGATTGGTCCCAACATCATCACCTTAAATTAAGCTCGAATTACAGGTACAAGTTCAATTACATTACGTCTTTTATATGAGCACAACACAATTCATGGCAATGTAGCTGTCAGTACCTGACCACTATGCCGGGGTTCCTCCAACTCATTTGCGTCTTAATGCAACGATGTAAACAAACACAGTGGAGCCACATCTACCAAGGCGCCACAAGTCGGTGTAGTACTTAAGGCGCGATTCCACCGAGGCAACATTTTTGCAACATGTGGCATGCTACATTGTCGCATAGGCCAAGTGTGTTGCAATCAGTTCAACACAAGGCAACATGTAGCATGAGACTGTGTGGCATGCAACAGTTGGCAATCAGTTGCCCGTAGAACGTGACGCATGCGACAAGATTTAGCCTGTTGCCTAGTGTTGCCCGCCTTCCCACCAGTCGCGGGAAGGATTAGATGTTGAATGCAACAATATGAATTAGTCTCAAGAATAAAATCGTAGAATTTATCGAAGAATATAGAAAACTTGTGGTTCAAAGGGATATACGCTTGACACAATACAAAAATAATCATGCTAAACTAGATGCACTGCGGGGATTAGCCAAGAACACACACACACACACACACACACACACACACACACACACACTCTCTCTCTCTCTCTCTCACACACACACACACACACACACACACACACACACACACACACACTCTCTCTCTCTCTCTCTCTCTCTCTCTCTCTCTCTCACACACACACACACACACACACACACACTCTCTCTCTCTCTCTCTCTCTCTCTCACACACACACACACACACACACACACACACACACACACACACACACTATCAAAGAAAAACACACTATCAAAGAAAAACACACAAAAAAAACTTTAAAAAAAACACTCCCTCACACGAAGCCTCAAAGTTAGCCTTTTGAACAGAAACCCAAAACAATAAAAACGAGAAAGCTGATGTTTTCTATACGTAATGTGATGCCCAAAGTTGAGAGAGAGAGAGAGAGAGAGAGAGAGAGAGGACAAATTATAAATAAGAGGGCAAAGAGTTGTTGATAATTAGGAGAAAAATGTTGAATGTTAGAGAGAGAGAGAGAGAGAGAGAGATCAAATCAATTACCGGCTAAGAATGTGTTTACAGAAGGCGCATCAAAGCCGAGAAACATTGCAAAAGGCAACTTATTAAAATTTACAGGTGAGTCTCTCTCTCTCTCTCGACTTTATTCTTCTCTTGTCGATTCTCCTCTCATTTCCCTCCTTCTCTTCTCTCCGTTCCCCCCCCCCTCTCTCTCTCTCTCTCTCTCCCCCAGTCCTAATACTGTGCCAACACTCAGGGGAGCACCCGGGGGGGGGGGAGCCACCGGGCCCGGACCCCTCCCTTAGCTCTCTGGATCCTTTAAAAATTTATATATATTCATTTCGATAACAGCAAAACATGAAAACTTGGCAAGTACAAACAAAGAGTAACACATGAGCCAGCAGCTCCCTGACTCTAAACCTGCATGTGACCTGCCCGTAATTCTCGGATTACCTGACCTCACCTCACTACGTCACCCCCCCCCCCTCCCTTAGAAAATTCCTGGGTGCGTCCCTGCCAACACTAGCAAATTCTTCTGTTACATTATTCTCTCTGTCTTATCTCTTGTTAAGCTATGATACGGTACTTAAGAAAATTTTTGCATTCGTGCCTTGCTCTTGACGGCGGGCACGCAGCACCCGTCTTTCTATACATTCACACCTTTTTATAAGTTATTCGGCAGTGTGTGTGTGTGTGTGTGTGTGTGTGTGTGTGTGTGTGTGTGTGTGTTTTACACAGTATCTACTTATGTTTTATTGTTAAGCCTTGTCTATTTACATATCTGTCTGTCTGTCTGTTACATCGTGTTGACAACTGGCTCGGTTTTTGTTGAATAGGTGGAATAGGTTTTGTGGCATTCAACATAAACATTGGCATGTGGCATGCTACATGAAACAACAATGTTGACTTGTCGCAGTCAGCATGTCTCCTGGTTGAATGCCGCATTCAAAATACATGTTGAAAGCCAGGCAAATCGCATGGTACAGTCGGGGAAGAAAGAAGCTGGACACAATTGCTGGCCTCTGGCAACAACTCCTATAGTAAACACGTAGGTGGTACCGGATATGCATGAATGAAGGGGTAACGTTTGTATCGAAGTGTGTGATTGGTCGGCACACCACCGTCTGTCATTGCCATGTAGTCAAATATTGGAGAGGGTTTTGAGTATGAATACGCAATGTGGTAGATATAATAGATATTCACCGTGTCATAGGACATATAATATCTTAATTTGACAGTTGATTAGCTGTATTGGTTAATGTCACTCATATTTAAGGCACTGTGCAGCTGAAAGTATTTGTGGAGTCAAAAGCATCTGTCTTCAGAGTTGGTTCATTATGAGACCGAAGCCTCAGATCCTTGAATAAATTATAATTCCTATCAAGCGCAATACATAATTTATTGGCGAGTTCGTTTGTATGGTTCATTAACGAATATGTCATTGAAATACAACGTTGGTTCTGATAATCTTTATGACTTTGCTACCTTCTGAGTCAGTAGAAACGTTCCTCCCATGAACGTGGACAGAGCTTCATTGAGCACCATCCCTTACCGTGCTGGGGGTGGGAGGAACCGTGAACACACGCACGATTTATTAGTTTCTTCATTCAACTGTTAATGAAACACTACTATGCAATTGCTAAACAAATGTTTGCTCCGTCCATGATAACAAGAGACTGCTCCTTGATAAGACAGATATCTCTGATACTGAAAACATTCCTTTTAGGTGATGTCCATCACACGTTTTCCCTCTCGAGTTGAGGTGGTGAGTTGGTAGGGTGAAGTATGGCCTTTTCAACGGCACTTCTGTCGCGATTGTTTCGCCCTACAACCTCTCTACCGAACCAGCCTTACATGAGCATCCCCTCCAAGCTAGCCTCACACGAGCACTTTCCTCCGGCATTCTCTTCCCTCACTTAGCCCAACCTTTCACATTAGCAACATGTCAAGATGATTCCTAACATCCAGTTCGGTCACAGAGCATGGCATGGTTTGCGTGCATGTTTCAGTGTTTATTATGTATGTGTGATTAGTTATAACTGAAATATAAGAAACCATGTTATGATATTTTTAACTGGAACCTTTTTGTCATATTCGGACCAGCACAGATTTACAGGTGAATAAACTTCCCCTTTACCATACTGATGAATCCAAATGAAGGCCAACAAGTGAACTGTAGCTACATGATGGATTAAAGCAGGTCATTAGACTATAATCCGAGATATATCTCACCATAACAAATCGGAAACCAATGTTGTAATAATTAAGGTAGAGCACGAATCCAAAGTTCGTGCAGAGGGCTGATGGCTCAGCACCATAACTGTGTGGAGTATTTAAAAATCTGTTGTTTCGTGTTATCCGCATCATTCCCTGCAAACTACTGCTCGACGTTTATCACAATATCAATCCAACTGGTGTAGGAAGGCAATAATTCCTAATAATTACTCGTGCGTATCCTTTTTATGCTTCCACTGCGCCTGTTCTGTCCTCGGATACAAGGTGAATGCACACCCCTTCAGTCTCTTGACTTGCTAGCTTCATATTACCTCAATCTATTATGGTATGAAAAGAATGTGACCTATCATGAGTGAAGCACAATAAATGTTGTAGGACCCATAGACGTCATTTTCATGAACATAATTAAAAGAATCACACATAAGGCAATGCGATGATGTTAAAATCAATAGTTACAAGAATATAAGCTAAACACAGAAGTCAAGTGTAATACTGCAGCTCATTACTGCATCACTGGAAATACTCGTTTGTTGGTAACCTTATCCTTATCACCTTTATTCTTTGCCAGTCCTTACTGAAGGCGGATTGTTCCAAGGTATCAGCAAAATCGTCTACCGTTAAGCAAATCAGTATATTAAACCTTTTGCTAGTTCAGTTGTAAGCTTATGAATATATTATGGAGAAGATGCTTCGAATGTAAAGGTTTTTGCATGCTATATTATACGAGTGAAAAAGAATTTACTGTAATCCGTGTGTGGCACTTGTACTCAATGCATCACAAATTTAATTTTTATTTGGAAAGACATTGTGTGTGCTAAATGGAATTACCGTAATTTCAGTAACATGCTCAAGCTTACGTCACCTTTCATTTAGTGCTTAGGGCTTTACCGCACGTGACTAGTAATTACCAGCGAGATAGCAAACATGGCATTGTTTTCAATTTGTCCGTCTGTGTGTGTATCTGTTAGCATGATAACTTTGCAACCGCTCAAAATACCATCACAAAATTATACAGGTGTGTAATAAGGATGAAAATCTCCTACGAGTTCGGAATTGGAGAAATTTAGTCAAGGTCCGTGGGTCTGTTAGCACGATAACTTCGCAACCCCTCAGGATATCATAATAAAAAAAAATACAGGTGTATAATAAGGATGAAAATCTCCTACGGGTTCGAAATTGGTGGTAGTAGGTCAAGGTCAAGGTCATATTCCGAGCCGGGCTAGATATGTATAGGCTAGCGGATGGTGTGATTCCCCCTTACGGGGGGCAACTTGTTTACTCAAGCACCAAACACATCACAGGAAGAAAACTCGCAGCGAAAGAGTTAACCATAAATATGCAAGGATGCCCTATAAAGGAACTAGAATCGTGTAGCGTTAGTTAGTATAAAACGCTGACATACTCATCAGGTCTTTTGAGTGAATTATATTGTGTGTATAAATGGTATCACCTGATAACATGTAACCTATGAGTGTGGACATCTTCACTAACTTGAAAAAGCACTCACCATAAAATTAGTTAATTTGAATCTCCTTGATTTGAACTGTGGGGCAAAAGATCATTACTTAACGTGCAAATTCTGTGACTGAACTGGATGTTAGGAATCATCTTGACATGTTGCTAATGTGAAAGGTTGGGCTAAGTGAGGGAAGAGAATGCCGGAGGAAAGTGCTCGTGTGAGGCTAGCTTGGAGGGGATGCTCATGTGAGGCTGGTTCGGTAGAGAGGTTGTAGGGCGAAACAATAGCGACAGAAGTGCCGTTGAAAAGGCCATACTTCACCCTACCAACTCACCACCTCAACTCGAGAGGGAAAACGTGTGATGGACATCACCTAAAAGGAATGTTTTCAGTATCAGAGGTATCTGTCTTATCAAGGAGCAGTCTCTTGTTATCATGGACGGAGCAAACATTTGTTTAGCAATTGCATAGTAGTTTTTCATTAGCAGTTGAATGAAGAAACTAATAAATCGTGCGTGTGTTCACGGTTCCTCCCACCCCCAGCACGGTAAGGGATGGTGCTCAATGAAGCTCTGTCCACGTTCATGGGAGGAACGTTTCTACTGACTCAGAAGGTAGCAAAGTCATAAAGATTATCAGAACCAATGTTGTATTTCAACGACATATTCGTTAATGAACCATACAAACGAACTCGCCAATAAATTATGTATTGCGCTTGATAATAATTATGATTTATTCAAGGATCTGAGGCTTCGGTCTCATAATGAACCAACTCTGAAGACAGATGCTTTTGACTCCACAAATACTTTCAGCTGCACAGTGCCTTAAATATGAGTGACATTAATCAATACAGCTAATCAACTGTCAAATTCAGATATTATATGTCCTATGACACAGGGTGAATATCTATTATATCTACCACATAGTGTATTCATACTCAAAACCCTCTCCAATATTTGACTACATGGCAATGACAGAGGTGGTGTACCGACCAATCACACACTTAGATACAAACGTTACCCCTCCATTCATACATATCCGCTACCACCTACGTGTTTACTATAGGAGTTGTTGCCAAAGGCCGCCAATTGTGTCCAGCTTCTTTCTTCCCCGACTGTACATGCTGCCTGTGTTGCCCCGGTTGAATCGCGTCTTTAGAAGTGAAGGCGACTGTTCATCCCTGCTGATGTGCCAGCTACCCTTTACCTGTAAAGTTTTGTTTCTCATATGTTTCATCTATGCCAGTATTATTAGTTTATTTAAGTCAAGATGGCAACTGGAGTTGATGACTGTCAGTTTAGGGAAGCCGAAGATGACCATCGGGACATCGAGGCTGATGCAGAACATGCTTTCATGACAAATGTATGGCAGATGATAAACCAACAGCAAACTTTAATTGAAACACTGAGGGATGAAATGTTAGAGTTAATAAGTGCATCACAGAACCCCGCACCTTCAGCCCCTGATCCTAACCAAACTAATACTGTCACGAATCAAATTCGCGACATTTTCCTTTTGTGAGAAACCACGAACTATTAGTGGAAACCTCACTGTGTATCGTTCAGTTAACCGTTTCTCTCTCCATTTCGATGGTATACTTTTTTCAAAACATTCGTCACTGTTTCAAAAGTGACCATTCTAATGCACGTCATTAAGTGCTCTACTGAGCGATATTATTGTTTCTATATTGTTCGCCCCTGCTTGCCTCAACCGTTGGCCATGCCTTCTTCTGGCTGGCCTGGGCATCCTACCCCAACATTGAATTTGAATCAGTCTTTTGTCTGTCGCGATGGAGTGTGGTTCTGCGCTCCAGTAGTGAGAGTGAGAGAGGTCATCTAGCACCCAGACTCCACTAGACTACAGTTCTCCAGGCTCCCACCCTTGCTTGGTGATACGCTACATTGACCAGTATTTCCATGTCGTATTTTCCTAGGTTTAAGAGGTTAGCTTCTGAGTGAGCGAGTGAGTGCGATCTCTTTATTTTGAATTCACTTTGAGATGTAACGTTGAATTTGTTCCTTTGTAATTAATAAATTTAACAGTTCTTTTTCTTTGAGCTTAATGTAATGTAAACTCGTGTTTCATTTCTCCATAATTAAGCTTATTTCCCTTATAGCTCTTAGCTTGCATAAACACTTTTGCTATTCAAACTGGTACTTAGGCCAGTCTTGTTGTATTAAGCTTAAAATCCGTTGTGCCTTCTAGGAGTTAACGCATCAGCAAGAACCTGATATCATTGATAGTATTAGTTATTTATTGTCAGGGGTGAAGTCACTTTCTCCAGAGGCTAACAGTACTAATAAACAGCAATTGTGAGTAATTAGTCTCTGCTGTGTACTGTTGAGAAAGTTTGTAAATTCTCGTTCTGGGAGAGTCGGCGAAGCGGGCCAGCATAAAGTAATCATTGTTTGATTTAGCAAGACAATTCATTGTCCCTGCTGTTCAGTATTATTGAGAATTATCCTTTAATATTTCATTTATTTTAAAAAAAAAACCGTGACAATTGGCGACCTCATTCCAGGATATTAACTCATAGCTCTAAAGCTATTCACGAGATAATACTCACTCGTTCATATTTAGGTATTTATCATTAAAGTTTATAGGCACAAGCTTACTGGTGTTTACCGTTAGTTTAGCAAGTGAATTTCTGCTCTATTAATCCATAGATTACTTAACTCTATTTAGTACTTTATTCTTGGTAACGCCAGACGATTTTATTCGCTCCTGGGAAGTCGTCGTACCCATTGCATTAATTATTGAGTCTTCCCAGTCATTTGCATTTTTTGCTTTATTCTTTGCCAGTTAACTAGATAAGGCTGGTCACCACTAGCTTGTGTCTGTATTCTTTACTTGTGTTATTAGCATTCGTTTGCGAAGCAGCAGTCAGTACTCAGTTTCGGCTTGCTTAGTAAATTAGCGACATGGCTACCACCGTATTTTTACAGGAAGCCAAAGACATGGGGCTTACCGAGCCCAAGGAAATTAAAGAGTACATACTCTCACGGCATAATCAAGAGCAGCAGCGTAAGAATGTTGCCCGTGAAAAGCATAAGATTCAGCGTGAGGAACGCGAAAAGGAGCGCGAATATGAGCGAGAACAGCGCGAACACGAGCAGAAACAACGCGAACTCGAGTTAGAACAAGAGCGAGAACAGCGCGAACACGAGCAAAAACAACGCGAACTCGAGCTAGTACAAGAGCGAGAAAAACGCGAATACGAGCGTGAACAACGAGACAGGGAACGAGAACACGAACGTGCCGAGTGAGAAGCAAGCGAAAAACAACAACTTGAAGTGCTGAAGCTCAAGCGAGATTCCTTGGCTTCAGACACATCTGGTGCAGTTGGTCCAAGCTCCACGAGCGTTCTCCCTGCACATGGTATGGCGACCCCACGCATCAAGCTTCCTTCATACAAGGAAGGCGAGCGAATCGAGCCGTACATAGCTCGTTTTGAGGACATGGCAGACATGTATCAACTGGATGAGGCAGCTAAGCGGCTCCAATTTCTTAGTTTATTTGAGGGCCCTGCCCTCGATATTCTCCACAGAATTCGTGGAGACAGTCTCATGTATGAGATGATGAAAGCTGCACTCAATAAGGCGTATGGTCTCACAGTAGACGATGCCAAAGTTCAGTTCATGCGAGCTCGTCTCCAAGACAAGGAGACAGCTGTTCAGTTCCTCGACCGTCTCACTGCTTACTTAGGTGAGTGGATGTAAAAAGATGAAACTCCTTCCATGCGTGAGGGGATAATTGACCTTTTGCTGCGTACACAACCAGAGAGGTCGTGGCCTGCTGAGCTCATAGCTCAACTTAAAATCTGCCAGGTAAGAGATGCCAGCCAAATGGTCAAGAAGGCTGACGCATTCTTTACTGCATACGGGTATCAAACTTGCAAGCATTATACCTGGAACAGTAAAGCTGATAAATCTGGGAAACCATCTCAGATTGAACCCCAGCAAAAAGGCCATTCTCAGAATAATGGCCAAGGTCCAAAACCGCAGAGGAAGGACCAGGGACAAAACACTCAGAAACCTGAGTGGAAGCGGTACAACAGGCACCCTAACCAGCAGCAGTATCAGCCACGCAATGGACCGTCAGGACTGTCCTTTTCACCACCAGCTCAAGTAAATAGGAGGCAGGAGGCGAACACAGCCTTCATTCCTCACCAGCAGCACGGTGACGTCCCTACCAGTACGGGTACTCCCCCACAATTCACTAGTCCCACAGTGACAGTGAACACCCCTCCACAGATGGCCAATGTTCCATCTCCACAGGCAGTGAGTACGACCCCTCAAGCATCAAATTCTCAGGGCACTATGTTTGCCACATCATCTATTCAGCAGCCTAATCAGTGGCTAGCTGCTTCCTCCACAGGCCCTCCCACAGGTGACAGTACCTTCCTTGTTCAGCCAGGGTTTGTGGGAGGCATCCCTGTGAAGGTCCTGAGAGATAATGGATCCTCAGGTTGCTCTGTCAAGCAGAGTCTAGTTCGGCCTGAGCAGTACACAGGTTGACAGATCCATGCAAACCTTATTGATGGATCAGTGAGATTGTTCCCTGAGGCATGTATCCAAGTGGCATCTCCATTTTACACTGGTACGACACTCGCAGTTGTCATGCCAGAACTTTATTTGACCTAATCGTAGGTAACATTCCCGGTGTCAAGGATAGTTGCACCGAAGACGACGCTACTCAGACTTCGGCTGCAGAAACACGAGCCATAACTGAGGCTCCAGATTGTGTCACCCCAGTGACCATTGAATTGCCGCAAGATCTGATGTGTAGCCAAATTGTTGTTCAAGAACAACATTCTGATCCGACACTTGCTGCCATGCAAAAGAAACAAAAGGGTAGAGTGATAAAGTATTCACGGGGAGGTCGAGCCAAGTTACTTCGCAAACAAGGACGGCTCTACTGTGAATCACGAACACCCGAGGGCGAGGTTCGACTGCAATTTGTTGTTCCTGCCAAGTACCGTCAAGCAGTGTTAGAATGGGGTCATTATTCAGCCTCAGGAGGTCACATGGGCAAAAGGAAGACCCAGGGCCGTATCCGAGCTGACTTTTTCTGGCCAGGGATGGGACGAGACATAGATAGTTTTGTGCGTTCCTGCAATGTGTGTCCATGTAACACCAATCAGGGACATGTCCTTCCTGTACCGTTTGTAACCACACCTGTAGTCTCTGAGTCACTTGAGAGACAGGGTAGTGGTGAAGTGGGTGCAGATCTGATGTCTCGCCCATTGGCCACACGGGACACATCATGTCCAGGGCCTGTACATACACGTGTTCTGTAGTTTAAGGGGGGAAAGTTCGAGAACCCACAGAGGTGACCCGAGGCTGTGTCTGCGGACACACGAGCCCGAGTTTGCGTAAGGATTCTCAGCTGCCCTGATATTGTATATACATGTGTACTCTAGGCTAAAAGGGGGGGAAGTTTGAGGACCCGTGTGCAGTCCAAGGCTGTGTCTGCGGACACACGAGCTCGAGTTTGCACAAGGATTCTCAGCTCCCCGATATTAGTACTGTAGGTTAAGGGGGAAGTTCGAGAGAGAACCCCGCAGAGGCGACCCGAGGCTGTGTCTCCGGACACATGAGCCCGAGTTTGCACAGGGATTCTCAGCTCCCCGATATTAATATAGGCACTAGGTTAAGGCAGAGGTTGAGGACCCTTGTGCAGTCCAAGGCTGTGTCTGAGGACACACGAGCCCGAGTTTGCATAAGGATTCTCAACTTGATGACACTAATCGTAAGTGTAGAGTTAAGTTTAACCAGTAAACTACACAAGTTCTCAAGACCAACGGCGTCCAGGGACTACGTTTCCCGGTTAATAATGTACCTAATGAATTAATGGCGACCTCGAATGTACGAAGCTTAGGCTGTCACTCGTATTTTTCAGCTAGAGCGTACCTTTCGTAGCATATACTGATTGCTAGGCAGTGAGAGTAATTGTAATGTAATAAGAATTTTTGTCTCATTGACACTTTTGATGCTCCACCTTAATTGATTGTGCAGGTACAGCGATGGGTGTAGCAGTTTTGCTGTGTGGGCCAGCTGATCGTCTGCTGCACACTGCCGCTTCTTCTCCTCTGCCTTCATCGTCGCCATATTATTAATATTTATTGTATCATTTTACACGTAGGTACAGTTACACTACAACTGTCACACCTACACCGTGTATCACATACACCACGCTACACAACAATTAGTTGTCAGTGTAAATGTAGAGAACTTTCACTCAGTTTGACTGAATACAGGATTTTCACCATCGTCACGAAGTTTTTTCCCTCAAGCTTGCCTCTATTAACGTAAATACGAGGTTTTTACCCTCATTGGCGATAGTGATTTTCTCCTGTAGCAGGATAGCACACACACCACAGTGTGAATCTTGTGTGACTGAGTTAGGATGTGTACACATATATATATATATATATATATATATATATATATATATATATATATATATCCACACATTTTTTCCCATAAGGAAAAAATTTCATTTTGAAGGGGCATAATGTCACGAATCAAATTCGCGACATTTTCCTTTTGTGAGAAACCACGAACTATTAGTGGAAAACTCACTGTGTATCGTTCAGTTAACCGTTTCTCTCTCCATTTCAATGGTATACTTTTTTCAAAACATTCATCACTGTTTCAAAAGTGACCGTTCTAATGCACGTCATTAAGTGCTCTACTGAGCGATATTATTGTTTCTATATTGTTCGCCCTTGCTTGCCTCAACCGTTGGCCATGGCTTCTTCAGGCTGGCCTGGGCATCCTACCCCAGCATTGAATTTGAATCAGTCTTTTGTCTGTTGTGACGGAGTGTGGTTCTGTGCTCCAGTAGTGAGAGTGAGAGAGGTCATCTAGCACCCAGACTCCACTAGACTACAGTTCTCCAGGCTCCCACCCTTCCTTGGTGATACGCTACATTGACCAGTATTTCCTTGTCGTATTTTCCTAGATTTAAGAGGTTAACTTCTGAGTGAGCGAGTGAGTGCGATCTCTTTATTTTGAATTCACTTTGAGATGTAACATCGAATTTGTTCCTTTGTAATTAATAAATTTAACAGTTCTTTTTCTTTGAGATTAATGTAATGTAAACTCGTGTTTCATTTCTCCATAATTAAGCTTATTTCCCTTATAGCTCCTAGCTGCATAAACGCTGTGCTATTCAAACTGGTACCCTCACTCACATACACTCTCTTCGTCAGTCTTTCACCCTCCATCCTCTCCACATGGCCAAACCACCTCAGTGTGTTCCTCATAATGCTCCCTATCACATCCACATCCACCCCACAACGTTCCTTTATACCCTCATTCGTCAGCCTATCTCTCCATGTGACTCCACAGGCTCCTCTTAAATAACTCATTTCCACTGCTCTCACTCTTGACTTGTGTCCTTCCAACAATGTCCAAGCTTCACTTCCGTACGTTAGAGTTGGTATCACAATACTGTCATGTAGTAACTTTTTCACTTCCATGCTCACTTCCCTGTTTCTTATCACTGCTTTCAAAGAACCAGCAACCTTTCTTCCCTGCTGTACCCTTTCAAGCACTTCACCCTCCAAACCTCCATCCTTACTCATCACACTACCCAAGTACTTAAACGTACTCACATTTTCCAATTCCTCACCATCCAACCTCGCTGTACATTCACTAACTTCACCTCTCTCAAAGACCATCACTTTACTCTTCCCTACATTCACCTTCAGATTCAGTTTCTTACACACTCTCCCAAACTCATCCACCAAGCCTTGCATCTCCCCTTCGTCTTCACTCAACAACACAGTATCATCTGCAAACAACAGTACATGGAGTTTCCAAACACTATCCTCTCTCACTAGGGCCACTCCAACACCCACTACCATACCTTGTACCTCTTTTATTACCCCATCCATATACAGATTGAACAACCATGGAGACATGACACATCTCTGTTTCAACGCAACTTTCAAAGAGAAAAATTCACTTAGTTCACCATCCACACGCATTGCAGCCTTCGCACCATCGTACATACTCTTCACAGCATTCAACAACTTCCCATCTACTCCTTATATTCTTAATACTTTCCACAATCCTTTCTTGTTGTATTAAGCTTAAAATCCGTTGTGCCTTCTAGGAGTTAACGCATCAGCAAGAACCTGATATCATTGATAGTATTAGTTATTTATTGTCAGGGGTGAAGTCACTTTCTCCAGAGGCTAACAGTACTAATAAACAGCAATTGTGTGTATTTAGTCTCTGCTGTGTACTGTTGAGAAAGTTTGTAAATTCTCGTTCTGGGAAAGTTGGCGAAGCGGGCCGGCATAAAGTAATCATTGTTTGATTTAGCAAGACAATTCATTGTCCCTGCACGTCAGTATTATTGAGAATTATCCTTTAATATATCATTTCTTTTTAATAACCCCGTGACAAATACTAATCTATTCCTTCCCTCAGTTACATCAACTCCCTCTGTTCCACATCAGCCCCCACAACCAGGTACTTTCTTGCCCAAACAGTCCGCTATCAGACCTAGTGACATTCCAGTAGTAAATTTAACTGATTTAGATAGGATCGAAACTGAAAGTATCCTGGCAGAGCTATATGGGCTAGTTGAGTCATGTGTGACATCTGATGAGGAAAGGTTGCAAGTTGCTCAGACTAGAGTTGACAAGTCACTACATGCCATGATTTATAGTCTCATTAAGCAGGGAGAAATCTCTACATGGAGTGATTTCAAGCTAGTACTTAGTGCTAAGTTTTGTGGTACTCCTAATATTGCAGAAGCTTGGCAAATTATTGGGGAAATCACCTATGATATAGTGGAAAGCCCCAGAACCTTTGTGAACAGATTAAATTGTAAAGTGGCAGCTCTAGAGACATAATTCCCCAAAGAGTCTATCCTTGATGCAGAGAAATTAACAAAGAGAACATTTTTCCACGGACTTCCTGAAGTTCCCCAGCGTAAGCTTGGTGATTTCTTTGACACGGTTTCCCTTATTGAGTTTCTAAAATGGTTTGAGGATGAGAGGAGACTTGTGCTACTAACAGAGATGTCAAACGCGTGAGTGCTAGGAAAGATATGGCTCTGATGGCCCATCAAAGCCACTTGAGGCAAGGCCTCCAAGTACAGACAGGTTTGATAAAATCGAGAGAGCACTTAACAACCTGACTCAACAGATAAAAACCCTTAAACCTCCTCCTAAGAAAATGTATTGTGGTTATTGTGCTAAGGCCGATCATAAGCCAGAAACTTGAACTCTTACACCTGAAAGGAATGCTTGTTTTGATTGCTTAAGAGTAGGTTGTAGGAAAGGTAATGCTGACTGCCCAGGCCGACAGTCCAGACAGTCGAAATGACTAGGTAAATTGCGAACAATTCGATGTCCCACCATTTAATTGACTGTGAACCAAAGATCGAGTTCCGCATTAGTAGATACGGGGAGCAAAGTAACCCTTGCTTCAGTGAAATTTGTAAGTCAACGTGGATTAGAATTGTCCCAGATTAAGAACCTTCTTCCTGTGACAGGGATTTCAAAAACCCCACTTCCTGTACTTGGCTCTGTGTACCTGGATATTCTAATTGGTAGTAAAAAGACTGTTTGACACCTGACTTTGGTAGTCCCTGATCACTTTCTCGAGACCGATCTCTTGTTAGGAGTAGATGCATTGGGTAAAGCTCCTTTAGAATGAGATCATCAGAGGCAAACATTTAAGTGGGATGAATTTGTTTACCCAGTTAGGCAACTTTATCGTTCGTCCTACAAGCACAGCGCATGTGGGGTGAGAGTGACCTGCCCAGTTAAGCAGCCTTTTGAGTATCTTTGCCTACGGGAAGAACTTGTCATTAAATGCAAGCAAGTGTGTTACCTGTTCATGTTAGTGAAGAACCCAACACAATTTTGGAAATCTCTCCTTAAACATCTCTGAGTTTGGCTGATTCATTGTTGTGCACTACAGTCTCCACTAAGGGAGAAGTCCATTTGCCTTTTATCAACCAGAGTCAGGCAGACATTGTACTTAGACCTGGGACCATTGTAGCAACTTATAGGATCCTTGGTGAGAATGACATTGAAAAATTTGGTCAGTCTTATCTGGTCACTTAAGTTTCAAATGATTTGAGCCCTCATACTGATAGTGTTGCTACTACAGCCAGTAGAAATGAGAAATTTGAGGAGATGCTTAAAACAAAGCATCACTATCACTCCAGTATGGCCTGTGGACCCTCCAGGGAAACGTCGTCTGTGGCATTTTGGAGCCGCAGACTGGGAGGCCCTCAGGCAGTACTTCTTTGATTTTCCGTGGAATGATTATTGCTTCCATGGCCGTGAGCCATCTGAGTGTGCCTTGCGCATTACGGAGGTTATTCTCTCGGGCATGGAAGCATACATTCCTTTCTCATATCCTTTGACTAACGCAAGAAAGCCTTGGTTTAATCACGCTTGTTCTAATGCTGTCCGCAACAAGGAGAGGGCCTACAAAAGGTACCGGAGCCAACCCACCCCTGAATCACATCATCTTTACGTTTCTGCCCGGAATCGTGCTAAGTCTGTTCTTCGCTCTACTAAAAATAATTTCATCCATACTAAATGCTCTCAACTCTCCAACTCGAATTCTTCCCGCTCCTTCTGGCACCTTGCCAAAAATCTTTCTAACAACTTTACCTCATCATCCTTCCCTCCTCTTTTCTACTCTGATGGTTCTGTAGCTATTTCTTCTACAGATAAAGCAGATCTCTTCACACAGACTTTCTCCTCCAATTCCACCTTAGACGATTCCGGTGCTGTTCCTCCATCACTTCCCCCCTCTGACTTCCTCATGGCTGACATTAAAATTTCTTCAGTTGATGTATTTTCTGCCATCACTGGCCTCAGTACTAACAAGGCATATGGGCCTGATGGGGTCCCTCCTGTTGTTCTCAAGAACTGTGCTTCTGTGCTTACACCCTGCCTAGGCAAACTCTTTCGTCTTTGTCTGTCAACTTGTACCTTTCCTTCTTGCTGGAAGTTTGCTCTCATTCAGCCAGTCCCAAAGAAGGGTGACCACTCCCAACCCTCCAACTATCGTCCAATTGCTTTAACGTCCTGTATTTCAGAAGTTTTCGAGTCAATTCTTAATAGAAAAATTTTAAGGCATCTTTCCTATCACAACCATCTTTCCGATCGTCAGTATGGGTTCCGTCAGGGACGCTCCACTGGTGATCTTCTCACCTACCTTTCAGACTCCTGGTCATCCTCCTTTCGGGACTTTGGCGAAAGCTTTGCCATTGCACTTGACATCTCAAAGGCTTTCGATCGAGTCTGGCATAAATCTTTAATTTCCAAACTGCCCTCCTACGGTTTCTATCCTTCTATCTGTGCCTTCATCGCTAGCTTCCTTTCTGGTCGTTCTATAGCCGCTGTTGTAGACGGCCATCGTTCTTCTCCTAGATCTATCAACAGTGGTGTTCCTCAGGGCTCTGTCCTATCACCAACTCTCTTCCTTTTATTCATCAATGATCTTCTAAGCTGTACATTTAACCCTATCCACTCATACGCTGATGACTCCACCCTTCACCTTTCCATTCGGTTCCTGCAACGCCCATCTCAACAGTTACTTCAACAAACAAGGGATGAGGCTATGGCACACCTAATGTCTGACTTGGCTCGTATCTCTGACTGGGGTAAAAATAATATGGTTGTCTTTAATGCATCTAAGACTCAGTTCTTACACCTATCAACCCGACAAAATCTTCCACAGGTATACCCACTGTTTAATAATATTCAGCTTAGTCCTGCATCATCCTTGAACATGCTTGGGGTTTCATTTACTCGGGACTTATCTTGGAAATATCATATTACATCTCTTGTAAAATCTGCTTCCAAGAGATTGGGTGTGCTAAGCCGACTCCGCTCTTTCTTTACCCCTGCGCAATTGTTGACTCTATACAGGGGTTTTATCCGCCCCTGTGTGGAGTACAACTCTCATGTGTGGGGAGGCTCCCCACATACAGCTCTTCTCAATAGGGTGGAGTCAAAGGCTTTTCGTCTCATTAACTCTCCTCCTCTTACTGACTCCCTTCAACCTCTGTCTCTTCGCTGCACTGTTGCATCTTTATCTCTTTTCTATCGCTACTTTAATGGTCACTGCTCCTCTGAACTGTCTGCTTGCATTCCTCCACCTCTACGATGGGCGCGTAGCACCCGTCTGGTAGCAAACTCTCATCCCTTTTCTGTCCAACTCTCTAATGCAAGAGTTAACCATTACTCCCAGTCTTTCATTTATGCAACAGGTCAGCTCTGGAACTGTCTCCCTCTGTCTGTATTTCCTGCTGCCTATGATCTCCAGTCTTTCAAACGCAGTGTGTCCAGGCATCTCAAAATGATCGGATCTTGAATTTGGCTCTATATTGTATTTTGTTTTTCTCTTGGAGGGAACTGTTACTGCGGGCTCATGGCCTTTGGTTCCTTCTTCCTCGCATTAAAAAAAAAAAAAAAAACGCAGTTGCAACTTAAGACACTGATAAAACAACACCATGAATTGTTTATTGTTCACAAGTCAGAATTAGGAAAAATCAAGGGACCTCGTGCGAAGATAGCATTTAGGTACAATTCCCCAGTCTGAGCCCAAGTGTATCGCTACCCAGAGAAAGCTAAGAAAATTATCAGCAACATGCTTGATGAGATGGTGGATAGAGACATAATAGAGCCATCCACGGCAGCTTGGTTAAGCCCAATTGTACTAGTCAGCAAACCGGATGGATCAAAGAGGATGTGCTTGGATTACAGACAAGTTAACAAAAAGTTGGAGGTGAACCTGTATCCACTTCCCAAAGAAGAGATGGTAGAAAGTGCAGCTGGCCAGAAATATTATGCATCATTAGACCTTAAGGATGCCTATTACCAGGTTATCTTAGATGAAGCCAGTAGAGACTTAACCACTTTTACAGATGGCATTACACAGTACAGATTTAAGCACTTACCTTTTGGTTTGAGTTGGAGTCCTGCTATATTTTCTAGAGTGATGAGAAAGTTGTTAACTCCACTGCTAAAGGAAGGTTGGGTGAAGAACTATCTAGATGATGTCATTTTGTGGGCCCCTTGTTTTGAAGAATTAGTGCAGTGCCTAGATAAGCTCTTTAACCATTCACACCAAGCAGGAGTGAAACTCAATGTAACAAAGTGCCATCTTGGCCAAAGATGCGTAAAGTTTCTGGGCCACATACTGTCTGAGGAAGGGTGCATGCCCAATCCAGAAAATGTTGAGGCAGTTCATCATATGAAACCCCCAAAGAATGTAAAGGAGGTGAGAAGGTTTTTGGAAATATGTGGATTTTACAGGAAATATTCAAAATTTTGCAAGGATCGCACACCCATTGACACAGGTGTTGCAGAAGGATAACATATTTTCATGGACTCCAGAGTGTCAGAGAGCTTTTGAAGACCTGAAACAAGCTTTAGTCCAGTCACCTGTACTGGTGAAGGCTGATTTGAGTACACCTTTTGTTCTGCACACTGATGCGAGTGCTACAGATGTTGGGTCAGCCTTAATACAACAGCAGGATGATGGCAGCCGTAGTGCCATTGCTTATTTTTCCATGAAACTCAAACCAGCAGAAACTAGATACAGTACCACAGATAAAGAGGCATTAGCCATTGTGCTAGCACGTAGGGAATTTCACCATTGTTTGTGGGGAATTTGCTTTACAGCGATGACAGACCTCCAGCCTCTTGTTTCCGTCTTCCGTAGAAAAGCCAAGTCCCCCAGAATGAATAGCTGGATAACTGACATGAGAGACTACACCTTTGACATAAACTACATCAGGGGACGCTTCAATGTTGTTGCTGATCAGCTTAGTAGACCAGTTCGGCTTATTGTTCACAGTCAGTCCGAGACATGGCTTGGCTTGACCAAGGAAGAGTTTAAGGAAGTGCAGAGAAAGGAGTCCAGGTGGAATGATCTTATCAATTACCTAGAGGGTGGAACAGTTCCCAAGAAGCGTTACACTGAGCCAAAGAGAGGATCCCCGCTTTGCCTCTAAGCAACGCGGGCTTTTATACACCCCATTACGTCCCTCTTTTCTCCCCTTGGTGATTAATTTGGTGAGTTTCGAACACACAAGGTAGCTTAAGCATCAGAGGCCACCATGGGGAGGCTGCAGACCACTGAAACAGCCCATCCCCGGGATGTAAGGACAGGGACGCTGTCAGCTAACCAAGGACCAACATCAAATTGCCAAACAAGCCCCGTCTCACATCCCACACCACTGCCAACCAATGTAATGACCGGAATGAAACTTAACAAATTAATCACTTTCCTGGCAGAGATTTGAACTTAGGTCCTCGCGCCTCATACGCGTGTACGTTACCACTGAGGCAAAGCTAGGATCCCCCGCTCTGCCTCTATGTTATTGTTGTTATATTCGCCCCACACTTGTTGAGGCATGGGCAAACAAAGAGCCCATCAGGGAAGAAGCACGAAAAAAAGCTCTCCAATGAGAGTGTAGCAGGGACAGCAAACTGGCGAACGAGGGATAGGCGGCAGAGGCAGGAGAAGGTGTGATGGTTGGTGGTGAGATCGGCTGCCTGATGATCAACAAGGCAGGGCGGGGCTTGGCAGTGGATGGTGAGGCAGGCAGCATGATGGACTAAACGAGGGCAGGGCGGGACGGGAGCCAGGCAGACAGCGTGGCTTCGATGGAGGAGGCGCCAACGAGCTCAGGTGGAAGCCGCCCCGACGCTGCCCTCGACCCCCACGCCCATGATGGAAAGGGTGAAAAAGACTCTCCCAGCTCTCCAGCAGCAGCAGGTGGAAGCACAGACGGGAGGCCCGATCCTCGTCATCACAGATGGCACAGCCCCGGTCCATGGTCGTGGCGGAGGGAGGGTCATTGGCCGGGTAGTCTAGGGCGGAGGAGCCTCGACCTCCTGGTGGGCTGACCAGGGCACTCCCTCAGATAGAAACGACGGGCCCGTCCCTTGGCTGATACGGCTGCTGTGGAGAGCTGGTTCCGCCAGGAGGTCTTGCCGCGATGAGAGATGGGCTGCAAGTGCACTCTGCCTCTTTTTTTTTTTTCTTCTTTTTTTCTGGCCTATCAACCATTGGGGCCGAAGCCCCTGGTCATTAAGGCCATATATATATATATATATATATATATATATATATATATATATATATATATATATATATATATATACATATAAACATATATACATATATATACAAACATATATACATACATACACACACATACACTTCCATGCATACATACAGACACACTTTCATGCACACGTATTGTACATATATTATATAATAATTTTTATTTTATTTATTTTTTTGTATTTTTATTTTTTTTAATTTTTTATATTTTTTATACCTTGTATTATAAAGAAAAACTAATATAAAAACCCTAAAGCTAATCACCTAACAGACTAATCGCTAACCTATACTATATCCTACAGAGACAAATACCTAGACCTACACTAATGGTAAAAATATCTCGACTAACAGAACACCATCGACTGCAGATATGTAATGCCTTTCTACATGACATACCTGCACTCATCACCTGGTGACTCAGTCGAGGCACAACCTAATATAGGGGACATCAATATATGAAAGGGAACCAGACAAGTCAGGAACATTTCCATATACGTCAGCTGTCGGCCCTAATTAGAACAACTTAAACATGGTGGTATAAGGTATTTACATAACATGTGCAAAAAAGTGAAGTACCTCGGCCAACAGACCACCATCGACTGCAAGTGCCCAATACCTTTCTACTGTATATTGCACACTTGCACTCATCAGCTGGTGACTGTCAGTCGAGGAACAGGGCTTAATGTAGGGGAGATCTATATTAGAAATAGATCAATAGGAGGAGGAACTATTTCAATTATGTTAACCGTCAACCCTAATTAATAGTACAATATATACATATTTACAGTTCATAAAAACCATAACCATATAGTAGAAAAGTCACATCACTCTGATCAGTCCGGTCTCTCTCAAGAAAGCCATCAATTTATCCGTCATAACAATGTCCTCATCACCCAAGATGGTGGAAAGAGTGAAGGGGACGTCTACTGTGCTGCAGTAATTTATAAGTGAAGCACGTTCACGAATAAATCGCCGACAATGCAGGATGATATGACTGATAGATAACACCGCATCACAGATGTCACAGTGAGGTGGGTATCGTTTTTCCATATAAGGTTTCATGTGTGTTAGGAAGGTGGCATTGAGCCACAAACGAGCCAACACTTTTTCTTCCAGTCGACTGGGACGGTTGGCAGAGTCCCAGTCTCCCAGGTACGGCTTACACGTTCGAATATTTAGTCTGGTCCACTGACCTTGCCACAGAAGATTTATTGATTTCTTTCCGAGAGAGAGACTCGACCGTAGATCACGAGGAACGTCCAAAGTCTCCTCGAGTTCTACAGCCGACTTTGCAAGTATGTCAGCCTGCTCATTGCCGTAGATACGACAATGACCAGGCACCCAGATCAGCGTGAATGACTTGTTGCATGAATGCAACTTATTAATGATGCGGCCCTGGATCTCGTTAGAGTCCATAGTACAAGATGCAGTTGCCTGAAGGGCTGATTTTGAATCTGAAAATATGACAAATGAGTCATGCCTAGAATTGAGAGCATAGTCTATGGCTTTGTCAATAGCAAAAAATTCGGAGGTAAACACAGATGTATGAGTCGGCAACCGATACCTGAGGGCACATTCAGTCAACCATACACTTGCACCCACACATTCACTCGACTTGGAACCGTCAGTGTACAATTGGTGGGACCCCAAGTGATGCACGATGATGTTACGAAACAAGTGGTGGACCTCCGCCTCCGGTGCCTTGGCCTTCGGTGCTGGGAGCCATGATACATCCATTGTAAAGCCGGGTGGCTCCCAAGGCGCTATATTTTTTAGCACCATCTTGTCACAGTCACTGAGTTCCACACCAAGCTCCTGAGTCAGTAAGTGGAGGCAAACGGCAAGTGGCCAATGCATCCCCCGCAGACGGTGGTGGTATTGACGCAGGGGGGTACAGGCCACATTGCCGATATTACTTTTCCTCGATGTTCTGAGGCCATAGGACCAAGCCAGGTGATCACGATGAATATGGAGGGGAGGCACATTCGCCTCCACTTCCATACAAGCTACACGGGTACATCGGACGGCTCCAAGACACATTCGCAAACATTTATTCTGCAACACATCCAATCTTTTCAGCGTGGCATTGGATGCTGAGCCATACACCTGTGCGCCTTAGTCTAGCTTTGATCGAATAAGGGACTTATACACCATTAATAAAGATTTTCTGTTGGCACCCCATGTAGTACCTGCTAGGTACTTGAGGACATTTACTGATTTATCACGAGCAAGCAAATTATTAACATGAATTTTGAAGTTCATCCGACGATCAAAATGGATTCCCAAAAACTTTACAGTATTTTGAAAAGGTACCACCTGATTATCCAAAGTTAAGCACAAGTTTGGTATGTTATGTGTCGTAAAAACTATAGCGGCACACTTAGGGACGGGAAACTTAAATCCTCAATGCAAGGCCCATTGGTGGGCAGAGTCAAGGGCAGCTTGAATCCGCCCAGCCGAAAATTGTGCATTATGGGAAGAGTGCCATATTGCACAATCATCAGCGTAGAGCGAATATTTAAGATTCCTCAGGATGGGTGCTGATGACAGAATATCATTGATCATAATACTAAATAAAGTCAGACTAAGCACACTTCCCTGCAGCACCCTGTTTTCCTGGATAAATATATCCGATGTTATGTTACGGGGCAATTTGACAGAGAAAGTCCTGTCCCTTAAGAAAATTGAAATAAAAATAGGCAAATTTCCTCTTAAACTATAAGCATAGAGCTTCATTAGTATACCGTGTCGCTATGTCATGTCATAGGTTTTATGGATGTCTAAGAACACCCCTATCATGAATTCTTTATTGGCAAATGCCTCTGCAATACAATGCTCCAAATTCATTAGATAATCTAGTGAACTTCTATATTTATGGAAGCCACATTGTTGATCATTTAACAAATTCTTCGACTCCAAAACAAAAAGAAGCCTATTATTAACCATACGTTCCATGACCTTACATAGACAAGAAGTCAACACAATAGGAGGAAATGAAGTGGGATTCATAAGACGACCAGCCTCTTTGGGTATTGGTATGACGTGCGCAAAGTGCCATGAGTTTGGGAACGTTCAAGATGCCCAAATCTCATTGTACAATGCTAACATCTTAATCAGGTTGTCAGATGCTGGATCATACCGTACGTGATGGTGTCTGGTCCAGGGCTGGTGTCTTTACAGGATTTAAGGGCAAGGAGCAGTTCATCTAGCATAAACTCTTGGTTGTACAGGGAGTCTACGTCTTCTGTGGCAAAGTCTATTAACTGTAGCTCAGCCATACGTATATGATGTTGAAAACGCGGGTCGTAATTGGCTGAGCTACTTATGTGAGAAAAACTCCTGGTGAGGGTGTTAGCAACGTCCAAGGGCTCGTCATAGATGGTGTTGTTCACCTGCAGGGTTTTTACAGGGAAGTATGGGCCTTTATTATTTAATATTCTAATAGTGGACCAGACTTTACTTAATGGAGTTGTACGAGTCACGTTGGACACAAAGGACCGCCAGGAGTGACATTTGGCCCTTCTTATTATTCTCCTTGCCTCAGGCCGTGCCTGTTTGTATGCAATAAAATTTTCCTCAGTGGGCTGACTACCAAAAATCCTGTATCTCCTATTGTGTTTCCTTAATGCTTGTCGGCAATCCGGCGTCCATCAATGTGCTCTATGCTTCGCATGAACTGTAGAAGTCTTGGGAATAGCAGCCTCAGCTGCGTGTAATATGGATTGGGTCAAATTTTCGACCTTAACATGTATGGTCTCCCCAGATATATCTAAATTGGCGATTCTTGAGAAGCATCCCCAATCTGCTTTCTTAAAGTTAAATTTTGGAGGTGGAGGGTCCGAAACGATGTCGTGTGTATAAGAAAGACAGATGGGTAAATGACCACTTCCCAAGGAGTCGTCATATGGGTCCCATGGGAAAACTTGATGTATACCAGGGGAGGCCAAAGTTAAGTCAATGGCCGAAAAGTTACTAGTACGATCATCTATACGAGTCGCTCTACCATCGTTCAGAAGACAGAGGTTGGACTGTAGTATTAGGTCGGCTACTTGCTCCCCACGTCCATCGATCCTCAAGCTACCCCATTGATAGTGATGGGTGTTAAAATCGCCCAACACTAACTTATTTCCAGGTAGATGTTCAAATAGTGAATTTAAAGCATCACTATCTATGGGGCCATGTGGAGGACAGTAGAGAGAGCAAATAGACAGATATGTGTTATTAAATTTTACTCTGCACACGACAGCTTCCAGAGTAGAATTTAGAATCACTTCCGTTTGTGGGTGTGATTTGTGTGTGTATATGGCAACTCCGTGACCTTCATATCTTCTATACGAGTGGTAGTGTTGGAACTGTGGAGGATCAGGGTGATCCTCCAGGAGCGTCTCCTGTAAACAAATAACGTCTGGCCTGTGTATTGACAGCAAGATTGCTATATTTGGTAACTTATTCCTGACACCTCTACAATTCCACCGTAATAGAGTGAATATGGCGGTTTAAGATTTTCCAGGGTGGCCAGTGTGCATAGTTTTTTTTATGCCCCCAGCGACCAGGCGAGTGGCTACCGGGGGACCTTTCCCGGTGCTTTTTTATGGAGACCTCCATATTTTCATCAATGACAAGGCTCCCAGACTCCACTGAGGAAGAGCTATTCTTTCTCTCCCTTGCTGGACCAGGAGCGGGAAGGACATGAGAACGTGACTATTTGGTGAGGGTGGTCAAGTTAATTTTGTCACACTTGTCAGACTTTTGTTTTGGCCGCACTGATTGCAAAGGAGCAGCGGCAGCCTGAGAGTAGGAAGTAGCAACAGGGATGTCCATGAGAGAGTTGAAACGTAAAGGAGGCTTAGACTGAGAGGTAGGGCGTGGGGCATGAGGTGCGAATGTAAGGTCAGTCTGTGTCTCAACGGTGCACATCACGGGACGGGACACAACCGCCGATGCACAGGAGATATTAGGCTTGGGAGTTGCATGCAACTCCTTCACCTTCTTCCTAGCATCATAGAAGGAAATACCCTCTGTCGCTTTCACTGTGCAGACTTCCTTCTCCTCCTTCCACTTGGGACAAGCCCTCGAGGAAGTGGAGTGAGCATCCTTGCAGTGAAAGCAGCACTCAGTCTCGGATGTACAGTTGTCAGCAGAGTGACCTAGAGCTGCACACTTGCCACACACAATGTTGGAAGCCCGACAAGTCTCTTCATGGTGTCCATAAAGCTGACATTTTGAGCAACGAAGGGGATTGGGAATGTACTGTCTGACATTAACAATTGCATATCCTACTTTCACATTTGTAGATAGAGATATTTTCCCAAAAGTCAGTACTACCGTGGCTGTCTTCGTCCTTACGCCTTCCTGAAAACGATTGATAAATCATGCATTAATGACATCCTGCTAAGCAAGTTCCTGTATGATCTCTTCCTCACTCATCACCATGGGATCCCTGCAAGTGATAACACCCTTGCAGGAATTCATGGATGTTGGGATCTTGGCCTCGATATCATGGCAGTGAAACTTGCGCAGCTTCAGCAAGTCTTTAACCTGAGAGGAGTTGAACGTCTTAACCAGAGGTCTCCATTTCCAAGTTTTTTTACTTGTTCCACCTCTCCCGCACAGTGGTCAATCACCTTCTTGACAATGAAGGGACTGAGTCTGGACAGGGGAGTGGAACCTAGAGCATGAAGTAGCACGAAGGAGGCATTATGTACATTGATGTCTAGAGGGGTGCGTGTCTGGGGCTGTTCAGTCTGGGAGCAGTCTGTCAGAGGTTCAGTCAGGGGTCGGTCAGGACCGCCTCCCCCCCTGAAGGGGGAGGAGGCAGTAGGGGTGTCCTCCATAGTACCACTCCCCCCTAACGGGGGAAGTGGGAAGAAGGTGAGAAAACAAACAAGGGACAAACAACCAGGGGCAAAACACATAAATCTGAGGTTGCCCTCTCAAACCACTCCAGGGAGGCCCAACCGTGTCGATTCACGCCCCAGAGCGATCAGTGGGGGGGGACCCTCCGTGGGCGAGTAAGCAAAGGTAAACTCAGGAAAAGACACAAACACCTATTGTATCTCTAAACAGGGAAGGGAGGAGAATGAATACTAACTAGCCTAACTTTAATAAAAACGCCCTAGTGGCGGAAAAAAACAAAATCTATGCCGGTAAGGCAGCCCTGAAAGCTAGAGGAGAGCTCCGAAAATACGTCGTCTCTGCCTCTAAGCAACGCAGGCTTTTATACACCATTACATCTCTCTCTCTTTCTCTTTCTCTCTCTCTCTCTCTCTCTCTCTCTCCTCCTCACCTTATATAACATCTTTGCTCTCCTTTTTTTTACGTGTGAAAACATTTTTTTTTTTTTGTTTCTTTTATAATTTCCAAAGCAGGAATATATGTACAGGATATTTTAAAACTATAATTTCCATCGTGTAATCACACTTATTAAACATACCTTGAGAGACTGGCCTGTTTTCTGGTCGGTTGCTGCCTGTCACCTTTTCCTAAGCGATATATTTTGCTTATTACACCTTACTGTCCCTATCCTTCTAATAACGCCATACCCTGCATTAAGAACGTACAAGAGGATAGTAACCGAAAGCCAAAAATGAATCGCTAAGGAAGAGGTGTTAGGAAGCTCTTACCGGACGAGAATACGGGACTTTAGCTCAAAATAAATAGCTAAGGAAGAGATGTTAGGAAGCTCTTACCGGACGAAAATACTGGTCTTTAGCTTAGAATAAATCACTAAGGAAGAGATGTTAGGGAGCTCTTACCGGACGAAAATATGGGCCTTTAGCTGGGACTATGTGGAAGCTGATCTTTATAAAATAGTCCTTAGGATTTCTTTTTACAGGATACACAACAATGACCTTATCCTTGCATTTATTTCCCTTTAATAATTATAATCTCTTTAATAATCATAATCTGTTTAATAATTACCTGCATGATATCTTTAGTAATTATAATCTTTAATAATCATAATCTGTTTAATAATTACCTGTTTGATATCTTTAATTATAATCTCTTTAATAATCAAAATTTCTTTTAATAATTACCGGCATGATCTCTTTAATAATCTCTGTAATAATTATAATCTATCAGCAGTATGCTAATGAAAACCAAATGGATTTCTCTTTATACCATGGACATCAGTAAAATTGAAACCTTCCTTGCT
Source organism: Coenobita brevimanus (assembly GCF_032717465.1). Classification (NCBI taxonomy): domain Eukaryota; kingdom Metazoa; phylum Arthropoda; class Malacostraca; order Decapoda; family Coenobitidae; genus Coenobita; species Coenobita brevimanus. The sequence goes on from NC_136997.1 coordinate 9,001,097, forward strand.
CTTGTCTTCATTTAGTTTATTTATTTACTTATTTTCTGGGGAAGGGAATTATTTTAAATGGGGTTGCTGTTGGTCTTTACCATCCACTCACTCGATGTATTGCAACCTTGAGATTCAACAGTAAGCTACAGGTCAAATGGTTACGCTGGGTTGTAACCATGTAACCAAATAACAAAAGGTGCATTTTTGTTGTCCGGACTGGTGTATACTACTACCACGACTACTACTACCACAACCACCACCACCACCACCATCACTACTACTACTAGTAGTAGTAGTGGTAGTAGTAGTAGTAGTGGTAGTAGTAGCCTACTATTGCTGCTGCTGCTGCTGTTACTGCTGCCGCTACTGCTCCTGCTACTCCTCCTCCTCCTCCTCCTCCTCCTCCTACTATTACTACTACTATTACGTTCCTTTGGTACAAGAGAGATATTCATATTTAGTACACGCCTCTATCGGTAGCAGAAAGAGAAAAAAAACATCAAACAGGATGCATTAAGACATTTTCTATAGCGTGTTCCCTGTATTCTGGCAAAGCCTTGTAACCCCTCTCAGCATCGGTGGCCAAGGTCCGTATTCTCGTCGGTTAAGAAAGCCCCCTAACACCTCTTCCTAGGTGATTTATTTTGCTCATTATACCTTCCTGTCATCTTCTGTGTTACTTAATTCACCGTGCTCTGCATAAATAACGTATAGGAGCATAAAAAATAAATTGCTAAGAAAGAGTTGTTACGGAGCTTCCTTACCCGACAAGAATATTATGGAATTATTATTTATCAGTGGATTGTATTCATTTATTTATTTATTTTTCATTCATTCATTAATAGTAGTAGTAACAGTAGTAGTAGTAGCAGTGGTGGTATTAGTAGAAGTAGTATCAATGAATGTAGTTTATCGTTGTTCACCACTGCCGCTAATATGGGTGACCATAGCCGAGGGGTTTGATTAGATGAGAGAGTTTAGGTGTACCATAGATTAATGGCTTCCCCTCAACCACCAGTGGAGTGTAACGTGGGCCACTGCTAGTAAAATGGTGCATCATCAAGTAGAGTGAATAGGTAGGTCTCTCTTTCTCACCTTCCCCCTCTGTGTATTGTAAGCGAGGTGAGTTACATAGTACTCTTGGGTTACGAAGTTTATTGTACACAGTTTTATCGAAATGTGATTGACAGCATAACGTAGCATGATGGCAAACCTCACAGCTGACCGTGTCTCCTGCCTTCTACCCTCGATCATACTCTCTGGATCACTGTCCCTATCCCCTCCGAAATCTGAGAATATATACGGCTCGGTGGGGATGTCTGGTAGATTTCCATGGTTAGTTTCCATGATGTCAGGTAACTGGCTCAGTCTGGTTAACCTGCTCGTATCATGAAATCCTTGTATCATGTGGACTACAAAGAGATTGTTTGAGATACATCATGTGTTAAGAATTTCTTCATGGTCTGGGACAAGACGGTGGATATACTGTATATCATGTGGACTGCCATTCCTAGTGAGAAGCTGTGTATGTCTCCAGCAGACACTACATATTGCAAATTGTGATATATGATATATACTAGTGCCTATAAAGCCTACAGATGTAGTAGTAGTAGTAGTAGTAGTAGTAGCAGTAGTGGTGGTGGTTGTGGTGGTGGTAGTAGTAGTAGTAGTAGTAGTAGTAGTAGTAATAATAATAATAATTCACTCTCAAATGTCTGGACCAATGCCTAGCCTCGGGCTCCTACGCTCCTCATGGGGCAATGTAGGATTGGATGATGGATGGATGGATAATAATAATAATAATAATAATAATAATAATGACAATAGTAGTAGTAGTGGCAGTAGTGTCTATTTCGGCATCCACATGTTGCTGCTTTTGTTTGATTTTCTGGTGAAGGAATAACGAATCACAACAGCATTGATTTTTTATCTTATTTATTTTCACATACATGAATGGTAGATATATAACAAGTGTAAATTGTTAAGTGTAGAATGAGATGGAGAGGTGTATGTGTGAGGGTGGAGTGAGTTGGAGTGAGGGCAGCCTGATAGCAGATGACAGGGTGACATGGAGGCAATCCGTTTGTGGCTATCCTTTACGGGATTAAGGCCATTGCGACTTACTGCTAGCTGGTATGATTTATTCATACCAAGTCAACAGTTCACTAAAAGATTGAACTCTCCAAAATGGTTTGATGGCAACTGTGCCAGAGCAACAGCCCGAAAGTCACTAGCATAGAACTCTTACTTAAAATCAAAAACATCTGAAACACTCTCTCAAATTCAAATTGCCAGAAATCATGCAAAAGCTGTAATAAATGTAGCTAAATCAAACTTTCTTCAAAAGCAAGCATCATAACTACTTAACAACCCTAATTACAATAGAATATTCTGGTCAACTCTTAATTCTTTCAATAATAACTTTAACTAGTTATCATCCATTCCCCCACAAAAATCGTCAGATGGCAACATTGCAAATGACCCACGTGCGAAAGAAGATATTTTTGTCAGTACATTTACCAAAAATTCTACCATAGACGATGCCAGCCAGAACGTCCCAGTGCTAGAACTTGACTCTCCCGAAATTGTTCCACTTGAAATACAGACAAGATACGTAAAATCCATCCTAGACAATTTACCTTCCAACAAAGCTCCAGGCCCAGTTGGAATTCCGCCAATGGTTTTGAAAAAGTGTTCCCCTGAACTTGCCTCTGTTCTAGCTAAATTATTCAGACTATGCATACGTACTTCTTCATTCTCAAATTCATGGAAAGAAGCCAATATCCACCCAATTCCGAAGAAAGGGAGTTCCTCTGACCCCTCTGATTACAGACCAATAGCTGTCACATCTTCTCTTGGTAAGGTATTTGAAACTTTAATTAATAAGCACATTGTTAAACATCTTGAATCCAACAACTTAATAAGTGATAGACAATATGGTTTTCGCCACGAAAGATCCACCATTGACATTCTCAGTCTCCTAACTCATGCCATCCATCAATCAATTGACCTACATTGAGAAACTCATGCAGTAGCCCTTGATATTTCTAAAGCATTCGATAGAGTATGGGACCGTTCCCTGCTGTCCAAACTCCCTTACTATGGACTAACGTCTTTTGTTCCTTTGATTTCCTCATATCTCAGTGACAGGAAAATAAGAGTAAAAGTAGATGATGCATATTCCGATTTCCACTCAATTAACGCCGGCGTGCCACAGGGATCAGTTCTGGCACCAACCCTGTTCCTGGTTCATATTAATGATCTCTTATCTGTCACCCACGATCCCATCAAGTCATATGCAGATGACTCAACACTACATAGTTCATTCACACTCAGACACCCATTTACAAAGTCTAATATCTCTACCTCTCAACTCAGTACAGCCATCTCCATAAATCAAGACCTATCTACGATCAGTGAATGTGGACAAAACAACCTTGTCTCATTTAATGTCAATAAAACTAAAGATATACAATTTACTAATAGACAGATATTGCCAGATTCGTATATTATCTTCAGTATTACTAATATTCCCATCTCCAAAAGTATTGAAATTCTCGGCGTCTCACTTACCAATGCCCTCAGCTGGACCTCTCATGTTAGATCACTTGCTAAAACCGCCTCAAAGAAACTTGGACTAATGTACAGAGTCCGTAACTTCTTCACTGACGAGCAGTTAGCTGTAATTTATAAGTGTCATGTGTGGTCTCAGCTTGGAAGTTGCTCACCCTTGTGGAATGGATGTGGAGAGATTGCATTAAAACAATTAGACATAATTCAGAACAAAGCTGTTAGAATTATTAACAACGCTGCCATTACAAATAAACTACCTCCCCTACAAGTAAGAAGGAATGTTGCCTCCCTTGCATTATTTTACAGATATTTTTATGGCAAATGCTCAGACGAAGTTGTGTCCATGGTGCCACCTCTCCATGCCTTCCCTCGTGCTACACGGGCATCTGGTAGCGCTCATGACTGGAATGTCACTCAGCCTTATTGCAGAACTTCTGCCTATTAGAATTCTTTCATTCCCCGAACTGCATCTCTTTGGAACTCGCTTCCCCAGAGTTGTTTTCCTCCAAACTCAACCTACAGCTGTTCAAGTCTAATTGTTACAGATATTTTATGAACAGAAGACACCAGTAATCTGATGTATGGACTAATTTTTTTTTTCATTTGTTTTTCCTTCCTCTATTCTGTTATTAAAGAAAAAAAGATGGGGGGATAGATAGGTGGATAGATAGGTGAATGCAACAGACAGATAATTAGATAAATAGATCGATAAAATAATACAACTGATAGATACATACATTGATAAAGATACTTGCATAGATAGATAGATAGATAAATGAATAGACAAATAGGCAGATAGATAAATAGATAGATGGTTTGATAGATAGATAGACAGACATTAAAAGAGATCATAATAAACCGGTGTTGGTGGGAGAGATGGGGGTCAAGTGGTTAGAGATATTGTCTGCTGTGTGAGAGGACGTGAGATCGAAGCTGGGCCGGGGCGGGGAATACTTATGAATTTCCCTAACGTAGACTTCAGCAATCACACACACACACACACACACACACACACACACACACACACACACACACACACACACAGACACACACACACACATGCCATCATGCCAATCTTCAATAAGGCAAGTAAGTATTCAGTATGGACGGTGGGTATTAATGGTGACATGTGAAGGTGTTCGGCATGTAAGAGTATTACTGGGTCTCAGGGAACTGTCTATCAACCCTATGCCCAGAATCGGACACACGGAAAAGGCATGTCATGGTATCTGTTGTAAGTTCCTATTCATAGTAGTAGTAGTAGTTATTGTGGCAGTAGCAGCAGCAGCAGCAATAGTAGTAGTAGTAATAACAGTAGTAGGAGTAGGAGTAGTAGTAGTAGTAGTAGTAGTAGTAGTAGTAGTAGCAGCAGCAGCAGCAGCAGCAGCAGCAGTATTATTATTATTAGCAGTAGTAGTAGTAGTAGTTGAAGGACGTGTGTATAACCAGGCAGATGAACCGCCCAGTTAAATCAGTGCCCCCATACGAAGGCGCCCCTCCATACTGCCCTGATGATGGTGAAGGTGCGGGAGTAACTGTCGATGGGCGATTGATTCCACTAATAAGAAAAATGCAGCCACAGTAGCACCCAATCCCAGTGCTATAAAGGCGCCTTGTAGATGTCCTAAATTTAACACTCCGGTGCCTCGAACCTGTAGACAGATAGATAGACAGATAGATAGATGGATAGACAGGTTGGTAGACATACAGATAGACAGCATCCAATCCCAGTGCTATAAAGGCGCCTTGTAGATGTCCTAGTTTCAGCAGTCCGATACCTCAAGCCTGTAGGAATAAGGTTTGAAGTAATGCCTGCCGTCTACACAAGCACCATTATCGTATAGTATCGTTTATAAAGGCCCCAGCATGCTTATATGCGTCGGCCTTGGTCACCTAATGGCGACTCTCCACGCTGCTCGATCTCTGGTAGCCCCCCTATTCAGTTCCTTATCCATAGGTCACACACTATGACATCGTCCCAGTTTATTTATTTTTTTTTTTTCTACCTCTCGAAACCCCAACCGAACGTTCACACTTCTCACCTTCCGCACTCAGTTGCCATCCTCCATCCTCTCCACATGCCCAAATCATCTCAGTCTACCCCTCCTCATCACATAGCATCATTCCATTCCAGTCCCATCCTTCCTCCCCAAAAAATCCAAGTCTACCCCTCCTCATCACAGCACCAATACACTCCAGTCCCATCCTTCCTCCCGAACCATTTCAGTCTACCCTTCCTCATCACAACACCATTACACTGCAGTCCCATCCATCCTCCCAAACCACTTCAGTCTACCCCTTCTCATCACAACACCAATACCCTAAAGTCCCATCCTTCCTCTCAGTTCTTCAAACTTAGTCTTCCCAGGCCTCGTATTCAAGGACGCACTGCACATTCATCTAATCATTATCATTTCTGTACGTTTGAGTCTACGAATATTCTTATCTTTTACTGCCCATGTCACACTATCATACAGCATTAAACACACACACACACACACACACACACACACACACACACACACACACACACACACACAGAAAATACAGAAATGGTTCAATACAGAATGTAAAAAATCAAAAGAAAGAAGAGATTTGTTGTGGAATAGATACAGAAGACATAATAATGAAAGGGCGTATAATAATTACAAACAGGCAAGAAACGATTATACAAGAATAAGGAGGGAAGCCCAAAAACAGTTTGAGGAGGATATAATAAATAAAAGTAGTGATCAACCAAAGCTGTTTTACAGCTATATCAGAAGCAAAACCAAAGTAAAAGATATAGTACAATCAATTACGGACGAGGGAATCACTTATACACAAGAGAAAGATATTTGTGAAGCACTAAATAAGAATTTCCAATTAGTTTTTACAGAAGAAAAAATTTTTGAGAGGGACTATGTGGAACATGCATGTCCACACATATTACCAGATATACAAATAGCAGAAAAAGTAATACAGGAGGAGTTAAGTAGATTAGACAGAGGAAAAGCAAGTGGTCCTGATGAAATTTCATTTTGGGTACTACGAGAATGTGCAAAGGAGTTAAGTAAACCATTATTTTTAATTTTCAAGAAATCCTTGAGTCAAGGTAAACTACCTGATATTTGGAAAAAAGCAAATATTGTCCCCTTATTCAAGAAAGGAAATAGACAAAATCCACTCAACTACCGACCAGTATCACTGACCAGTGTTGTAAGCAAGGTATTAGAAAAGCTTATAAGAAAAGCTTGGGTAAATCATCTAGAAGAACACAGTATGATAACAGAAAGACAGTTTGGTTTCAGAAAAGGAAAATCATGTGTTACTAATCTGTTGAGCTACTATGACAGAGTAACAAACACAACACAGGAAAGGGAAGGATGGGTGGACAGTATCTATTTAGATTTCATGAAAGCTTTTGACACAGTACCACACCAAAGACTTTTATGGAAACTGTGCCATCAAGGAGGAATTCGAGGCAAACTGTTTTGTTGGATGCAAGACTTTCTCATAAAAAGAGAAATGAGAACAATACTAAAAGGAAACTACTCATCATGGAAAGAAGTGACTAGTGGAATACCACAGGGTTCAGTGCTGGCACCAATCATGTTTTATTGTATATAAATGATATAAACAGTAACACTGGAAATGAGAGCTATCTGAATATGTTTGCAGATGATGCAAAAATACAAAGGAGAATTACTAACACAGACTCTTGTAAAGAGCTACAA